>NC_092384.1:436008-667375 GCF_030028105.1 Mobula birostris | reverse complement strand
TTGCGGATAGTGGGCAAAATATCCCTCTAGTGTTTGTGGATCTCGTACTGCAGATGCAGTATCACTTTACCCTGCCACTTTGTTTTTGGCCCACGTCATCATCATCTCGGTCCTCGCATTAGAGTTAGGGTCTTCGAGTTTGATATCGAGGTCATCTTCGAGTTCGATTTCGACTTCGACTTCAATTTCGACTTGGAGTTCGAGTTCAAGTTCGACTTCGAATTGGACTTTGATGCGAGTTTGCGGATAGTGGGCAAAATATCCCTCTAGTGTTTGTGGATCTCGTACTGCAGATGCAGTATCACTTTACCCTGCCACTTTGTTTTTGGTCCACGTCATCATCATCTCGCTCCTCGCATTAGAGTTAGGGTCTTCAAATTCGACTTCGAGTTAGACTTCGAATTCGACTTTGAGTTCGAGTTCGACTTCGAGTTCGATTTCGACTTCGGGTTCGACTTCGATTTCGACTTCAGGTTCGACTTCGATTTCAACTTCGACTTCGAGTTCGAGTTCGACCTCGCGTTTGAGTTCGAGTTTGCCATCGAGATCGTCTTCGAGTTCAATTTCGACTTCGAATTCTATTTCGACTTGGAGTTCGAGTTCGAGTTCGATTTCGAATTGAAATTTGATGCGAGTTTGCGGGTAGTGGGCAAAATATCCCTCTAGTGTTTGTGGATCTCGTACTGGAGATGCAGTATCACTTTACCCTGCCACTTTGTTTTTGGCCCACGTCATCATCATCTCGGTCCTCGCATTAGAGTTAGGGTCTTCGAGTTTGATATCGAGGTCATCTTCGAGTTCGATTTCGACTTCGACTTCAATTTCGACTTGGAGTTCGAGTTCAAGTTCGACTTCGAATTGGACTTTGATGCGAGTTTGCGGATAGTGGGCAAAATATCCCTCTAGTGTTTGTGGATCTCGTACTGCAGATGCAGTATCACTTTACCCTGCCACTTTGTTTTTGGTCCACGTCATCATCATCTCGGTCCTCGCATTAGAGTTAGGGTCTTCGAGTTTGATATCGATGTCATCTTCGAGTTCGATTTCGACTTCGACTTCAATTTCGACTTGGAGTTCGAGTTCAAGTTCGACTTCGAATTGGACTTTGATGCGAGTTTGCGGATAGTGGGCAAAATATCCCTCTAGTGTTTGTGGATCTCGTACTGCAGATGCAGTATCACTTTACCCTGCCACTTTGTTTTTGGTCCACGTCATCATCATCTCGCTCCTCGCATTAGAGTTAGGGTCTTCAAATTCGACTTCGAGTTAGACTTCGAATTCGACTTTGAGTTCGAGTTCGACTTCGAGTTCGATTTCGACTTCGGGTTCGACTTCGATTTCGACTTCAGGTTCGACTTCGATTTCAACTTCGACTTCGAGTTCGAGTTCGACCTCGCGTTTGAGTTCGAGTTTGCCATCGAGATCGTCTTCGAGTTCAATTTCGACTTCGAATTCTATTTCGACTTGGAGTTCGAGTTCGAGTTCGATTTCGAATTGAAATTTGATGCGAGTTTGCGGGTAGTGGGCAAAATATCCGTCTAGTGTTTGTGGATCTCGTACTGGAGATGCAGTATCACTTTACCCTGCCACTTTGTTTTTGGCCCACGTCATCATCATCTTGGTCCTCGCATTAGAGTTAGGGTCTTCGAGTTTGATATCGAGGTCATCTTCGAGTTCGATTTCGACTTCAACTTCGATTTCGACTTGGAGTTCGAGTTCAAGTTCGACTTCGAATTGGACTTTGATGCGAGTTTGCGGATAGTGGGCAAAATATCCCTCTAGTGTTTGTGGATCTCGTACTGCAGATGCAGTATCACTTTACCCTGCCACTTTGTTTTTGGCCCACGTCATCATCATCTCGGTCCTCGCATTAGAGTTAGGGTCTTCGAGTTTGATATCGAGGTCATCTTCGAGTTCGATTTCGACTTCGACTTCAATTTCGACTTGGAGTTCGAGTTCAAGTTCGACTTCGAATTGGACTTTGATGCGAGTTTGCGGATAGTGGGCAAAATATCCCTCTAGTGTTTGTGGATCTCGTACTGCAGATGCAGTATCACTTTACCCTGCCACTTTGTTTTTGGTCCACGTCATCATCATCTCGCTCCTCGCATTAGAGTTAGGGTCTTCAAATTCGACTTCGAGTTGGACTTCGAATTCGACTTTGAGTTCGAGTTCGACTTCGAGTTCGATTTCGACTTCGGGTTCGACTTCGATTTCGACTTCAGGTTCGACTTCGATTTCAACTTCGACTTCGAGTTCGAGTTCGACCTCGCGTTTGAGTTCGAGTTTGCCATCGAGATCGTCTTCGAGTTCAATTTCGACTTCGAATTCTATTTCGACTTGGAGTTCGAGTTCGAGTTCGATTTCGAATTGAAATTTGATGCGAGTTTGCGGGTAGTGGGCAAAATATCCCTCTAGTGTTTGTGGATCTCGTACTGGAGATGCAGTATCACTTTACCCTGCCACTTTGTTTTTGGCCCACGTCATCATCATCTCGGTCCTCGCATTAGAGTTAGGGTCTTCGAGTTTGATATCGAGGTCATCTTCGAGTTCGATTTCGACTTCGACTTCAATTTCGACTTGGAGTTCGAGTTCAAGTTCGACTTCGAATTGGACTTTGATGCGAGTTTGCGGATAGTGGGCAAAATATCCCTCTAGTGTTTGTGGATCTCGTACTGCAGATGCAGTATCACTTTACCCTGCCACTTTGTTTTTGGTCCACGTCATCATCATCTCGCTCCTCGCATTAGAGTTAGGGTCTTCAAATTCGACTTCGAGTTAGACTTCGAATTCGACTTTGAGTTCGAGTTCGACTTCGAGTTCGATTTCGACTTCAGGTTCGACTTCGATTTCGACTTCAGGTTCGACTTCGATTTCAACTTCGACTTCGAGTTGGAGTTCGACCTCGAGTTTGAGTTCGAGTTCGACTTCAAGTTCGGCTTCGAGTTGGAGTTCGACTTGGAGTTCAATTTCGAGTCTGAGTTCAAGCTTGACTTCGATTTCGACTTGATACAAATTTGCGGGCAGTTGTCAAAATATCCCTCTAGTGTTTGTGGATCTCGTACTGGAAATGCAGTATCACTTTACCCTGCCACTTTGCTTTTGGCCCACATCATCATCATCTCGGTCCTCGCATTAGGGTTAGGGTCTTCGAGTTTGCCATCGAGTTCATCTTCGAGTTCAATTTCGACTTCGAATTCTATTTCGACTTGGAGTTCGAGTTCGAGTTCGATTTCGAATTGAAATTTGATGCGAGTTTGCGGGTAGTGGGCAAAATATCCCTCTAGTGTTTGTGGATCTCGTACTGGAGATGCAGTATCACTTTACCCTGCCACTTTGTTTTTGGTCCACGTCATCATCATCTCGCTCCTCGCATTAGAGTTAGGGTCTTCAAATTCGACTTCGAGTTAGACTTCGAATTCGACTTTGAGTTCGAGTTCGACTTCGAGTTCGATTTCGACTTCGGGTTCGACTTCGATTTCGACTTCAGGTTCGACTTCGATTTCAACTTCGACTTCGAGTTCGAGTTCGACCTCGCGTTTGAGTTCGAGTTTGCCATCGAGATCGTCTTCGAGTTCAATTTCGACTTCGAATTCTATTTCGACTTGGAGTTCGAGTTCGAGTTCGATTTCGAATTGAAATTTGATGCGAGTTTGCGGGTAGTGGGCAAAATATCCCTCTAGTGTTTGTGGATCTCGTACTGGAGATGCAGTATCACTTTACCCTGCCACTTTGTTTTTGGCCCACGTCATCATCATCTTGGTCCTCGCATTAGAGTTAGGGTCTTCGAGTTTGATATCGAGGTCATCTTCGAGTTCGATTTCGACTTCGACTTCAATTTCGACTTGGAGTTCGAGTTCAAGTTCGAATTCGAATTGGACTTTGATGCGAGTTTGCGGATAGTGGGCAAAATATCCCTCTAGTGTTTGTGGATCTCGTACTGCAGATGCAGTATCACTTTACCCTGCCACTTTGTTTTTGGTCCACGTCATCATCATCTCGCTCCTCGCATTAGAGTTAGGGTCTTCAAATTCGACTTCGAGTTAGACTTCGAATTCGACTTTGAGTTCGAGTTCGACTTCGAGTTCGATTTCGACTTCGGGTTCGACTTCGATTTCGACTTCAGGTTCGACTTCGATTTCAACTTCGACTTCGAGTTCGAGTTCGACCTCGCGTTTGAGTTCGAGTTTGCCATCGAGATCGTCTTCGAGTTGAATTTCGACTTCGAATTCTATTTCGACTTGGAGTTCGAGTTCGAGTTCGATTTCGAATTGAAATTTGATGCGAGTTTGCGGATAGTGGGCAAAATATCCCTCTAGTGTTTGTGGATCTCGTACTGCAGATGCAGTATCACTTTACCCTGCCACTTTGTTTTTGGCCCACGTCATCATCATCTCGGTCCTCGCATTAGAGTTAGGGTCTTCGAGTTTGATATCGAGGTCATCTTCGAGTTCGATTTCGACTTCGACTTCAATTTCGACTTGGAGTTCGAGTTCAAGTTCGACTTCGAATTGGACTTTGATGCGAGTTTGCGGATAGTGGGCAAAATATCCCTCTAGTGTTTGTGGATCTCGTACTGCAGATGCAGTATCACTTTACCCTGCCACTTTGTTTTTGGTCCACGTCATCATCATCTCGCTCCTCGCATTAGAGTTAGGGTCTTCAAATTCGACTTCGAGTTAGACTTCGAATTCGACTTTGAGTTCGAGTTCGACTTCGAGTTCGATTTCGACTTCGGGTTCGACTTCGATTTCGACTTCAGGTTCGACTTCGATTTCAACTTCGACTTCGAGTTCGAGTTCGACCTCGCGTTTGAGTTCGAGTTTGCCATCGAGATCGTCTTCGAGTTCAATTTCGACTTCGAATTCTATTTCGACTTGGAGTTCGAGTTCGACTTCATGTTCGGCTTCGAGTTGGAGTTCGACTTGGAGTTCAATTTCGAGTCTGAGTTCAAGCTTGACTTCGATTTCGACTTGATACAAATTTGCGGGCAGTTGTCAAAATATCCCTCTAGTGTTTGTGGATCTCGTACTGGAAATGCAGTATCACTTTACCCTGCCACTTTGCTTTTGGCCCGCATCATCATCATCTCGGTCCTCGCATTAGGGTTAGGGTCTTCGAGTTTGCCATCGAGTTCATCTTCGAGTTCAATTTCGACTTCGAATTCTATTTCGACTTGGAGTTCGAGTTCGAGTTCGATTTCGAATTGAAATTTGATGCGAGTTTGCGGGTAGTGGGCAAAATATCCCTCTAGTGTTTGTGGATCTCGTACTGGAGATGCAGTATCACTTTACCCTGCCACTTTGTTTTTGGTCCACGTCATCATCATCTCGCTCCTCGCATTAGAGTTAGGGTCTTCAAATTCGACTTCGAGTTAGACTTCGAATTCGACTTTGAGTTCGAGTTCGACTTCGAGTTCGATTTCGACTTCGGGTTCGACTTCGATTTCGACTTCAGGTTCGACTTCGATTTCAACTTCGACTTCGAGTTCGAGTTCGACCTCGCGTTTGAGTTCGAGTTTGCCATCGAGATCGTCTTCGAGTTCAATTTCGACTTCGAATTCTATTTCGACTTGGAGTTCGAGTTCGAGTTCGATTTCGAATTGAAATTTGATGCGAGTTTGCGGGTAGTGGGCAAAATATCCCTCTAGTGTTTGTGGATCTCGTACTGGAGATGCAGTATCACTTTACCCTGCCACTTTGTTTTTGGCCCACGTCATCATCATCTTGGTCCTCGCATTAGAGTTAGGGTCTTCGAGTTTGATATCGAGGACATCTTCGAGTTCGATTTCGACTTCAACTTCGATTTCGACTTGGAGTTCGAGTTCAAGTTCGACTTCGAATTGGACTTTGATGCGAGTTTGCGGATAGTGGGCAAAATATCCCTCTAGTGTTTGTGGATCTCGTACTGCAGATGCAGTATCACTTTACCCTGCCACTTTGTTTTTGGCCCACGTCATCATCATCTCGGTCCTCGCATTAGAGTTAGGGTCTTCGAGTTTGATATCGAGGTCATCTTCGAGTTCGATTTCGACTTCGACTTCAATTTCGACTTGGAGTTCGAGTTCAAGTTCGACTTCGAATTGGACTTTGATGCGAGTTTGCGGATAGTGGGCAAAATATCCCTCTAGTGTTTGTGGATCTCGTACTGCAGATGCAGTATCACTTTACCCTGCCACTTTGTTTTTGGTCCACGTCATCATCATCTCGCTCCTCGCATTAGAGTTAGGGTCTTCAAATTCGACTTCGAGTTAGACTTCGAATTCGACTTTGAGTTCGAGTTCGACTTCGAGTTCGATTTCGACTTCGGGTTCGACTTCGATTTCGACTTCAGGTTCGACTTCGATTTCAACTTCGAATTCGAGTTCGAGTTCGACCTCGCATTTGAGTTCGAGTTTGCCATCGAGATCGTCTTCGAGTTCAATTTCGACTTCGAATCCTATTTCGACTTGGAGTTCGAGTTCGAGTTCGATTTCGAATTGAAATTTGATGCGAGTTTGCGGGTAGTGGGCAAAATATCCCTCTAGTGTTTGTGGATCTCGTACTGGAGATGCAGTATCACTTTACCCTGCCACTTTGTTTTTGGCCCACGTCATCATCATCTCGCTCCTCGCATTAGAGTTAGGGTCTTCAAATTCGACTTCGAGTTAGACTTCGAATTCGACTTTGAGTTCGAGTTCGACTTCGAGTTCGATTTCGACTTCGGGTTCGACTTCGATTTCGACTTCAGGTTCGACTTCGATTTCAACTTCGACTTCGAGTTCGAGTTCGACCTCGCGTTTGAGTTCGAGTTTGCCATCGAGATCGTCTTCGAGTTCAATTTCGACTTCGAATTCTATTTCGACTTGGAGTTCGAGTTCGAGTTCGATTTCGAATTGAAATTTGATGCGAGTTTGCGGGTAGTGGGCAAAATATCCGTCTAGTGTTTGTGGATCTCGTACTGGAGATGCAGTATCACTTTACCCTGCCACTTTGTTTTTGGCCCACGTCATCATCATCTTGGTCCTCGCATTAGAGTTAGGGTCTTCGAGTTTGATATCGAGGTCATCTTCGAGTTCGATTTCGACTTCGACTTCAATTTCGACTTGGAGTTCGAGTTCAAGTTCGAATTCGAATTGGACTTTGATGCGAGTTTGCGGATAGTGGGCAAAATATCCCTCTAGTGTTTGTGGATCTCGTACTGCAGATGCAGTATCACTTTACCCTGCCACTTTGTTTTTGGTCCACGTCATCATCATCTCGCTCCTCGCATTAGAGTTAGGGTCTTCAAATTCGACTTCGAGTTAGACTTCGAATTCGACTTTGAGTTCGAGTTCGACTTCGAGTTCGATTTCGACTTCGGGTTCGACTTCGATTTCGACTTCAGGTTCGACTTCGATTTCAACTTCGACTTCGAGTTCGAGTTCGACCTCGCGTTTGAGTTCGAGTTTGCCATCGAGATCGTCTTCGAGTTGAATTTCGACTTCGAATTCTATTTCGACTTGGAGTTCGAGTTCGAGTTCGATTTCGAATTGAAATTTGATGCGAGTTTGCGGGTAGTGGGCAAAATATCCGTCTAGTGTTTGTGGATCTCGTACTGGAGATGCAGTATCACTTTACCCTGCCACTTTGTTTTTGGCCCACGTCATCATCATCTTGGTCCTCGCATTAGAGTTAGGGTCTTCGAGTTTGATATCGAGGTCATCTTCGAGTTCGATTTCGACTTCAACTTCGATTTCGACTTGGAGTTCGAGTTCAAGTTCGACTTCGAATTGGACTTTGATGCGAGTTTGCGGATAGTGGGCAAAATATCCCTCTAGTGTTTGTGGATCTCGTACTGCAGATGCAGTATCACTTTACCCTGCCACTTTGTTTTTGGCCCACGTCATCATCATCTCGGTCCTCGCATTAGAGTTAGGGTCTTCGAGTTTGATATCGAGGTCATCTTCGAGTTCGATTTCGACTTCGACTTCAATTTCGACTTGGAGTTCGAGTTCAAGTTCGACTTCGAATTGGACTTTGATGCGAGTTTGCGGATAGTGGGCAAAATATCCCTCTAGTGTTTGTGGATCTCGTACTGCAGATGCAGTATCACTTTACCCTGCCACTTTGTTTTTGGTCCACGTCATCATCATCTCGCTCCTCGCATTAGAGTTAGGGTCTTCAAATTCGACTTCGAGTTAGACTTCGAATTCGACTTTGAGTTCGAGTTCGACTTCGAGTTCGATTTCGACTTCGGGTTCGACTTCGATTTCGACTTCAGGTTCGACTTCGATTTCAACTTCGACTTCGAGTACGAGTTCGACCTCGCGTTTGAGTTCGAGTTTGCCATCGAGATCGTCTTCGAGTTCAATTTCGACTTCGAATTCTATTTCGACTTGGAGTTCGAGTTCGACTTCATGTTCGGCTTCGAGTTGGAGTTCGACTTGGAGTTCAATTTCGAGTCTGAGTTCAAGCTTGACTTCGATTTCGACTTGATACAAATTTGCGGGCAGTTGTCAAAATATCCCTCTAGTGTTTGTGGATCTCGTACTGGAAATGCAGTATCACTTTACCCTGCCACTTTGCTTTTGGCCCGCATCATCATCATCTCGGTCCTCGCATTAGGGTTAGGGTCTTCGAGTTTGCCATCGAGTTCATCTTCGAGTTCAATTTCGACTTCGAATTCTATTTCGACTTGGAGTTCGAGTTCGAGTTCGATTTCGAATTGAAATTTGATGCGAGTTTGCGGGTAGTGGGCAAAATATCCCTCTAGTGTTTGTGGATCTCGTACTGGAGATGCAGTATCACTTTACCCTGCCACTTTGTTTTTGGTCCACGTCATCATCATCTCGCTCCTCGCATTAGAGTTAGGGTCTTCAAATTCGACTTCGAGTTAGACTTCGAATTCGACTTTGAGTTCGAGTTCGACTTCGAGTTCGATTTCGACTTCGGGTTCGACTTCGATTTCGACTTCAGGTTCGACTTCGATTTCAACTTCGACTTCGAGTTCGAGTTCGACCTCGCGTTTGAGTTCGAGTTTGCCATCGAGATCGTCTTCGAGTTCAATTTCGACTTCGAATTCTATTTCGACTTGGAGTTCGAGTTCGAGTTCGATTTCGAATTGAAATTTGATGCGAGTTTGCGGGTAGTGGGCAAAATATCCCTCTAGTGTTTGTGGATCTCGTACTGGAGATGCAGTATCACTTTACCCTGCCACTTTGTTTTTGGCCCACGTCATCATCATCTTGGTCCTCGCATTAGAGTTAGGGTCTTCGAGTTTGATATCGAGGACATCTTCGAGTTCGATTTCGACTTCAACTTCGATTTCGACTTGGAGTTCGAGTTCAAGTTCGACTTCGAATTGGACTTTGATGCGAGTTTGCGGATAGTGGGCAAAATATCCCTCTAGTGTTTGTGGATCTCGTACTGCAGATGCAGTATCACTTTACCCTGCCACTTTGTTTTTGGCCCACGTCATCATCATCTCGGTCCTCGCATTAGAGTTAGGGTCTTCGAGTTTGATATCGAGGTCATCTTCGAGTTCGATTTCGACTTCGACTTCAATTTCGACTTGGAGTTCGAGTTCAAGTTCGACTTCGAATTGGACTTTGATGCGAGTTTGCGGATAGTGGGCGAAATATCCCTCTAGTGTTTGTGGATCTCGTACTGCAGATGCAGTATCACTTTACCCTGCCACTTTGTTTTTGGTCCACGTCATCATCATCTCGCTCCTCGCATTAGAGTTAGGGTCTTCAAATTCGACTTCGAGTTAGACTTCGAATTCGACTTTGAGTTCGAGTTCGACTTCGAGTTCGATTTCGACTTCGGGTTCGACTTCGATTTCGACTTCAGGTTCGACTTCGATTTCAACTTCGAATTCGAGTTCGAGTTCGACCTCGCATTTGAGTTCGAGTTTGCCATCGAGATCGTCTTCGAGTTCAATTTCGACTTCGAATCCTATTTCGACTTGGAGTTCGAGTTCGAGTTCGATTTCGAATTGAAATTTGATGCGAGTTTGCGGGTAGTGGGCAAAATATCCCTCTAGTGTTTGTGGATCTCGTACTGGAGATGCAGTATCACTTTACCCTGCCACTTTGTTTTTGGCCCACGTCATCATCATCTCGCTCCTCGCATTAGAGTTAGGGTCTTCAAATTCGACTTCGAGTTAGACTTCGAATTCGACTTTGAGTTCGAGTTCGACTTCGAGTTCGATTTCGACTTCGGGTTCGACTTCGATTTCGACTTCAGGTTCGACTTCGATTTCAACTTCGACTTCGAGTTCGAGTTCGACCTCGCGTTTGAGTTCGAGTTTGCCATCGAGATCGTCTTCGAGTTCAATTTCGACTTCGAATTCTATTTCGACTTGGAGTTCGAGTTCGAGTTCGATTTCGAATTGAAATTTGATGCGAGTTTGCGGGTAGTGGGCAAAATATCCCTCTAGTGTTTGTGGATCTCGTACTGGAGATGCAGTATCACTTTACCCTGCCACTTTGTTTTTGGCCCACGTCATCATCATCTTGGTCCTCGCATTAGAGTTAGGGTCTTCGAGTTTGATATCGAGGACATCTTCGAGTTCGATTTCGACTTCAACTTCGATTTCGACTTGGAGTTCGAGTTCAAGTTCGACTTCGAATTGGACTTTGATGCGAGTTTGCGGATAGTGGGCAAAATATCCCTCTAGTGTTTGTGGATCTCGTACTGCAGATGCAGTATCACTTTACCCTGCCACTTTGTTTTTGGCCCACGTCATCATCATCTCGGTCCTCGCATTAGAGTTAGGGTCTTCGAGTTTGATATCGAGGTCATCTTCGAGTTCGATTTCGACTTCGACTTCAATTTCGACTTGGAGTTCGAGTTCAAGTTCGACTTCGAATTGGACTTTGATGCGAGTTTGCGGATAGTGGGCAAAATATCCCTCTAGTGTTTGTGGATCTCGTACTGCAGATGCAGTATCACTTTACCCTGCCACTTTGTTTTTGGTCCACGTCATCATCATCTCGCTCCTCGCATTAGAGTTAGGGTCTTCAAATTCGACTTCGAGTTAGACTTCGAATTCGACTTTGAGTTCGAGTTCGACTTCGAGTTCGATTTCGACTTCGGGTTCGACTTCGATTTCGACTTCAGGTTCGACTTCGATTTCAACTTCGAATTCGAGTTCGAGTTCGACCTCGCATTTGAGTTCGAGTTTGCCATCGAGATCGTCTTCGAGTTCAATTTCGACTTCGAATCCTATTTCGACTTGGAGTTCGAGTTCGAGTTCGATTTCGAATTGAAATTTGATGCGAGTTTGCGGGTAGTGGGCAAAATATCCCTCTAGTGTTTGTGGATCTCGTACTGGAGATGCAGTATCACTTTACCCTGCCACTTTGTTTTTGGCCCACGTCATCATCATCTCGCTCCTCGCATTAGAGTTAGGGTCTTCAAATTCGACTTCGAGTTAGACTTCGAATTCGACTTTGAGTTCGAGTTCGACTTCGAGTTCGATTTCGACTTCGGGTTCGACTTCGATTTCGACTTCAGGTTCGACTTCGATTTCAACTTCGACTTCGAGTTCGAGTTCGACCTCGCGTTTGAGTTCGAGTTTGCCATCGAGATCGTCTTCGAGTTCAATTTCGACTTCGAATTCTATTTCGACTTGGAGTTCGAGTTCGAGTTCGATTTCGAATTGAAATTTGATGCGAGTTTGCGGGTAGTGGGCAAAATATCCGTCTAGTGTTTGTGGATCTCGTACTGGAGATGCAGTATCACTTTACCCTGCCACTTTGTTTTTGGCCCACGTCATCATCATCTTGGTCCTCGCATTAGAGTTAGGGTCTTCGAGTTTGATATCGAGGTCATCTTCGAGTTCGATTTCGACTTCGACTTCAATTTCGACTTGGAGTTCGAGTTCAAGTTCGACTTCGAATTGGACTTTGATGCGAGTTTGCGGATAGTGGGCAAAATATCCCTCTAGTGTTTGTGGATCTCGTACTGCAGATGCAGTATCACTTTACCCTGCCACTTTGTTTTTGGTCCACGTCATCATCATCTCGCTCCTCGCATTAGAGTTAGGGTCTTCAAATTCGACTTCGAGTTAGACTTCGAATTCGACTTTGAGTTCGAGTTCGACTTCGAGTTCGATTTCGACTTCGGGTTCGACTTCGATTTCGACTTCAGGTTCGACTTCGATTTCAACTTCGACTTCGAGTTCGAGTTCGACCTCGCGTTTGAGTTCGAGTTTGCCATCGAGATCGTCTTCGAGTTCAATTTCGACTTCGAATTCTATTTCGACTTGGAGTTCGAGTTCGAGTTCGATTTCGAATTGAAATTTGATGCGAGTTTGCGGGTAGTGGGCAAAATATCCCTCTAGTGTTTGTGGATCTCGTACTGGAGATGCAGTATCACTTTACCCTGCCACTTTGTTTTTGGCCCACGTCATCATCATCTCGGTCCTCGCATTAGAGTTAGGGTCTTCGAGTTTGATATCGAGGTCATCTTCGAGTTCGATTTCGACTTCGACTTCAATTTCGACTTGGAGTTCGAGTTCAAGTTCGACTTCGAATTGGACTTTGATGCGAGTTTGCGGATAGTGGGCAAAATATCCCTCTAGTGTTTGTGGATCTCGTACTGCAGATGCAGTATCACTTTACCCTGCCACTTTGTTTTTGGTCCACGTCATCATCATCTCGCTCCTCGCATTAGAGTTAGGGTCTTCAAATTCGACTTCGAGTTAGACTTCGAATTCGACTTTGAGTTCGAGTTCGACTTCGAGTTCGATTTCGACTTCGGGTTCGACTTCGATTTCGACTTCAGGTTCGACTTCGATTTCAACTTCGACTTCGAGTTCGAGTTCGACCTCGCGTTTGAGTTCGAGTTCGACTTCAAGTTCGGCTTCGAGTTGGAGTTCGACTTGGAGTTCAATTTCGAGTCTGAGTTCAAGCTTGACTTCGATTTCGACTTGATACAAATTTGCGGGCAGTTGTCAAAATATCCCTCTAGTGTTTGTGGATCTCGTACTGGAAATGCAGTATCACTTTACCCTGCCACTTTGCTTTTGGCCCACATCATCATCATCTCGGTCCTCGCATTAGGGTTAGGGTCTTCGAGTTTGCCATCGAGTTCATCTTCGAGTTCAATTTCGACTTCGAATTCTATTTCGACTTGGAGTTCGAGTTCGAGTTCGATTTCGAATTGAAATTTGATGCGAGTTTGCGGGTAGTGGGCAAAATATCCCTCTAGTGTTTGTGGATCTCGTACTGGAGATGCAGTATCACTTTACCCTGCCACTTTGTTTTTGGTCCACGTCATCATCATCTCGCTCCTCGCATTAGAGTTAGGGTCTTCAAATTCGACTTCGAGTTAGACTTCGAATTCGACTTTGAGTTCGAGTTCGACTTCGAGTTCGATTTCGACTTCGGGTTCGACTTCGATTTCGACTTCAGGTTCGACTTCGATTTCAACTTCGACTTCGAGTTCGAGTTCGACCTCGCGTTTGAGTTCGAGTTTGCCATCGAGATCGTCTTCGAGTTCAATTTCGACTTCGAATTCTATTTCGACTTGGAGTTCGAGTTCGAGTTCGATTTCGAATTGAAATTTGATGCGAGTTTGCGGGTAGTGGGCAAAATATCCCTCTAGTGTTTGTGGATCTCGTACTGGAGATGCAGTATCACTTTACCCTGCCACTTTGTTTTTGGCCCACGTCATCATCATCTCGGTCCTCGCATTAGAGTTAGGGTCTTCGAGTTTGATATCGAGGTCATCTTCGAGTTCGATTTCGACTTCGACTTCAATTTCGACTTGGAGTTCGAGTTCAAGTTCGACTTCGAATTGGACTTTGATGCGAGTTTGCGGATAGTGGGCAAAATATCCCTCTAGTGTTTGTGGATCTCGTACTGCAGATGCAGTATCACTTTACCCTGCCACTTTGTTTTTGGTCCACGTCATCATCATCTCGCTCCTCGCATTAGAGTTAGGGTCTTCAAATTCGACTTCGAGTTAGACTTCGAATTCGACTTTGAGTTCGAGTTCGACTTCGAGTTCGATTTCGACTTCGGGTTCGACTTCGATTTCGACTTCAGGTTCGACTTCGATTTCAACTTCGACTTCGAGTTCGAGTTCGACCTCGCGTTTGAGTTCGAGTTCGACTTCAAGTTCGGCTTCGAGTTGGAGTTCGACTTGGAGTTCAATTTCGAGTCTGAGTTCAAGCTTGACTTCGATTTCGACTTGATACAAATTTGCGGGCAGTTGTCAAAATATCCCTCTAGTGTTTGTGGATCTCGTACTGGAAATGCAGTATCACTTTACCCTGCCACTTTGCTTTTGGCCCACATCATCATCATCTCGGTCCTCGCATTAGGGTTAGGGTCTTCGAGTTTGCCATCGAGTTCATCTTCGAGTTCAATTTCGACTTCGAATTCTATTTCGACTTGGAGTTCGAGTTCGAGTTCGATTTCGAATTGAAATTTGATGCGAGTTTGCGGGTAGTGGGCAAAATATCCCTCTAGTGTTTGTGGATCTCGTACTGGAGATGCAGTATCACTTTACCCTGCCACTTTGTTTTTGGTCCACGTCATCATCATCTCGCTCCTCGCATTAGAGTTAGGGTCTTCAAATTCGACTTCGAGTTAGACTTCGAATTCGACTTTGAGTTCGAGTTCGACTTCGAGTTCGATTTCGACTTCGGGTTCGACTTCGATTTCGACTTCAGGTTCGACTTCGATTTCAACTTCGACTTCGAGTTCGAGTTCGACCTCGCGTTTGAGTTCGAGTTTGCCATCGAGATCGTCTTCGAGTTCAATTTCGACTTCGAATTCTATTTCGACTTGGAGTTCGAGTTCGAGTTCGATTTCGAATTGAAATTTGATGCGAGTTTGCGGGTAGTGGGCAAAATATCCCTCTAGTGTTTGTGGATCTCGTACTGGAGATGCAGTATCACTTTACCCTGCCACTTTGTTTTTGGCCCACGTCATCATCATCTTGGTCCTCGCATTAGAGTTAGGGTCTTCGAGTTTGATATCGAGGACATCTTCGAGTTCGATTTCGACTTCAACTTCGATTTCGACTTGGAGTTCGAGTTCAAGTTCGACTTCGAATTGGACTTTGATGCGAGTTTGCGGATAGTGGGCAAAATATCCCTCTAGTGTTTGTGGATCTCGTACTGCAGATGCAGTATCACTTTACCCTGCCACTTTGTTTTTGGCCCACGTCATCATCATCTCGGTCCTCGCATTAGAGTTAGGGTCTTCGAGTTTGATATCGAGGTCATCTTCGAGTTCGATTTCGACTTCGACTTCAATTTCGACTTGGAGTTCGAGTTCAAGTTCGACTTCGAATTGGACTTTGATGCGAGTTTGCGGATAGTGGGCAAAATATCCCTCTAGTGTTTGTGGATCTCGTACTGCAGATGCAGTATCACTTTACCCTGCCACTTTGTTTTTGGTCCACGTCATCATCATCTCGCTCCTCGCATTAGAGTTAGGGTCTTCAAATTCGACTTCGAGTTAGACTTCGAATTCGACTTTGAGTTCGAGTTCGACTTCGAGTTCGATTTCGACTTCGGGTTCGACTTCGATTTCGACTTCAGGTTCGACTTCGATTTCAACTTCGACTTCGAGTTCGAGTTCGACCTCGCGTTTGAGTTCGAGTTTGCCATCGAGATCGTCTTCGAGTTCAATTTCGACTTCGAATTCTATTTCGACTTGGAGTTCGAGTTCGAGTTCGATTTCGAATTGAAATTTGATGCGAGTTTGCGGGTAGTGGGCAAAATATCCCTCTAGTGTTTGTGGATCTCGTACTGGAAATGCAGTATCACTTTACCCTGCCACTTTGTTTTTGGCCCACGTCATCATCATCTCGGTCCTCGCATTAGAGTTAGGGTCTTCGAGTTTGATATCGAGGTCATCTTCGAGTTCGATTTCGACTTCGACTTCAATTTCGACTTGGAGTTCGAGTTCAAGTTCGACTTCGAATTGGACTTTGATGCGAGTTTGCGGATAGTGGGCAAAATATCCCTCTAGTGTTTGTGGATCTCGTACTGCAGATGCAGTATCACTTTACCCTGCCACTTTGTTTTTGGTCCACGTCATCATCATCTCGCTCCTCGCATTAGAGTTAGGGTCTTCAAATTCGACTTCGAGTTAGACTTCGAATTCGACTTTGAGTTCGAGTTCGACTTCGAGTTCGATTTCGACTTCGGGTTCGACTTCGATTTCGACTTCAGGTTCGACTTCGATTTCAACTTCGACTTCGAGTTCGAGTTCGACCTCGCGTTTGAGTTCGAGTTCGACTTCAAGTTCGGCTTCGAGTTGGAGTTCGACTTGGAGTTCAATTTCGAGTCTGAGTTCAAGCTTGACTTCGATTTCGACTTGATACAAATTTGCGGGCAGTTGTCAAAATATCCCTCTAGTGTTTGTGGATCTCGTACTGGAAATGCAGTATCACTTTACCCTGCCACTTTGCTTTTGGCCCACATCATCATCATCTCGGTCCTCGCATTAGGGTTAGGGTCTTCGAGTTTGCCATCGAGTTCATCTTCGAGTTCAATTTCGACTTCGAATTCTATTTCGACTTGGAGTTCGAGTTCGAGTTCGATTTCGAATTGAAATTTGATGCGAGTTTGCGGGTAGTGGGCAAAATATCCCTCTAGTGTTTGTGGATCTCGTACTGGAGATGCAGTATCACTTTACCCTGCCACTTTGTTTTTGGTCCACGTCATCATCATCTCGCTCCTCGCATTAGAGTTAGGGTCTTCAAATTCGACTTCGAGTTAGACTTCGAATTCGACTTTGAGTTCGAGTTCGACTTCGAGTTCGATTTCGACTTCGGGTTCGACTTCGATTTCGACTTCAGGTTCGACTTCGATTTCAACTTCGACTTCGAGTTCGAGTTCGACCTCGCGTTTGAGTTCGAGTTTGCCATCGAGATCGTCTTCGAGTTCAATTTCGACTTCGAATTCTATTTCGACTTGGAGTTCGAGTTCGAGTTCGATTTCGAATTGAAATTTGATGCGAGTTTGCGGGTAGTGGGCAAAATATCCCTCTAGTGTTTGTGGATCTCGTACTGGAGATGCAGTATCACTTTACCCTGCCACTTTGTTTTTGGCCCACGTCATCATCATCTTGGTCCTCGCATTAGAGTTAGGGTCTTCGAGTTTGATATCGAGGACATCTTCGAGTTCGATTTCGACTTCAACTTCGATTTCGACTTGGAGTTCGAGTTCAAGTTCGACTTCGAATTGGACTTTGATGCGAGTTTGCGGATAGTGGGCAAAATATCCCTCTAGTGTTTGTGGATCTCGTACTGCAGATGCAGTATCACTTTACCCTGCCACTTTGTTTTTGGTCCACGTCATCATCATCTCGCTCCTCGCATTAGAGTTAGGGTCTTCAAATTCGACTTCGAGTTAGACTTCGAATTCGACTTTGAGTTCGAGTTCGACTTCGAGTTCGATTTCGACTTCGGGTTCGACTTCGATTTCGACTTCAGGTTCGACTTCGATTTCAACTTCGACTTCGAGTTCGAGTTCGACCTCGCGTTTGAGTTCGAGTTTGCCATCGAGATCGTCTTCGAGTTCAATTTCGACTTCGAATTCTATTTCGACTTGGAGTTCGAGTTCGAGTTCGATTTCGAATTGAAATTTGATGCGAGTTTGCGGGTAGTGGGCAAAATATCCCTCTAGTGTTTGTGGATCTCGTACTGGAGATGCAGTATCACTTTACCCTGCCACTTTGTTTTTGGCCCACGTCATCATCATCTCGGTCCTCGCATTAGAGTTAGGGTCTTCGAGTTTGATATCGAGGTCATCTTCGAGTTCGATTTCGACTTCGACTTCAATTTCGACTTGGAGTTCGAGTTCAAGTTCGACTTCGAATTGGACTTTGATGCGAGTTTGCGGATAGTGGGCAAAATATCCCTCTAGTGTTTGTGGATCTCGTACTGCAGATGCAGTATCACTTTACCCTGCCACTTTGTTTTTGGTCCACGTCATCATCATCTCGCTCCTCGCATTAGAGTTAGGGTCTTCAAATTCGACTTCGAGTTAGACTTCGAATTCGACTTTGAGTTCGAGTTCGACTTCGAGTTCGATTTCGACTTCGGGTTCGACTTCGATTTCGACTTCAGGTTCGACTTCGATTTCAACTTCGACTTCGAGTTCGAGTTCGACCTCGCGTTTGAGTTCGAGTTCGACTTCAAGTTCGGCTTCGAGTTGGAGTTCGACTTGGAGTTCAATTTCGAGTCTGAGTTCAAGCTTGACTTCGATTTCGACTTGATACAAATTTGCGGGCAGTTGTCAAAATATCCCTCTAGTGTTTGTGGATCTCGTACTGGAAATGCAGTATCACTTTACCCTGCCACTTTGCTTTTGGCCCACATCATCATCATCTCGGTCCTCGCATTAGGGTTAGGGTCTTCGAGTTTGCCATCGAGTTCATCTTCGAGTTCAATTTCGACTTCGAATTCTATTTCGACTTGGAGTTCGAGTTCGAGTTCGATTTCGAATTGAAATTTGATGCGAGTTTGCGGGTAGTGGGCAAAATATCCCTCTAGTGTTTGTGGATCTCGTACTGGAGATGCAGTATCACTTTACCCTGCCACTTTGTTTTTGGTCCACGTCATCATCATCTCGCTCCTCGCATTAGAGTTAGGGTCTTCAAATTCGACTTCGAGTTAGACTTCGAATTCGACTTTGAGTTCGAGTTCGACTTCGAGTTCGATTTCGACTTCGGGTTCGACTTCGATTTCGACTTCAGGTTCGACTTCGATTTCAACTTCGACTTCGAGTTCGAGTTCGACCTCGCGTTTGAGTTCGAGTTTGCCATCGAGATCGTCTTCGAGTTCAATTTCGACTTCGAATTCTATTTCGACTTGGAGTTCGAGTTCGAGTTCGATTTCGAATTGAAATTTGATGCGAGTTTGCGGGTAGTGGGCAAAATATCCCTCTAGTGTTTGTGGATCTCGTACTGGAGATGCAGTATCACTTTACCCTGCCACTTTGTTTTTGGCCCACGTCATCATCATCTTGGTCCTCGCATTAGAGTTAGGGTCTTCGAGTTTGATATCGAGGACATCTTCGAGTTCGATTTCGACTTCAACTTCGATTTCGACTTGGAGTTCGAGTTCAAGTTCGACTTCGAATTGGACTTTGATGCGAGTTTGCGGATAGTGGGCAAAATATCCCTCTAGTGTTTGTGGATCTCGTACTGCAGATGCAGTATCACTTTACCCTGCCACTTTGTTTTTGGCCCACGTCATCATCATCTCGGTCCTCGCATTAGAGTTAGGGTCTTCGAGTTTGATATCGAGGTCATCTTCGAGTTCGATTTCGACTTCGACTTCAATTTCGACTTGGAGTTCGAGTTCAAGTTCGACTTCGAATTGGACTTTGATGCGAGTTTGCGGATAGTGGGCAAAATATCCCTCTAGTGTTTGTGGATCAAGTACTGCAGATGCAGTATCACTTTACCCTGCCACTTTGTTTTTGGTCCACGTCATCATCATCTCGCTCCTCGCATTAGAGTTAGGGTCTTCAAATTCGACTTCGAGTTAGACTTCGAATTCGACTTTGAGTTCGAGTTCGACTTCGAGTTCGATTTCGACTTCGGGTTCGACTTCGATTTCGACTTCAGGTTCGACTTCGATTTCAACTTCGAATTCGAGTTCGAGTTCGACCTCGCGTTTGAGTTCGAGTTTGCCATCGAGATCGTCTTCGAGTTCAATTTCGACTTCGAATCCTATTTCGACTTGGAGTTCGAGTTCGAGTTCGATTTCGAATTGAAATTTGATGCGAGTTTGCGGGTAGTGGGCAAAATATCCCTCTAGTGTTTGTGGATCTCGTACTGGAGATGCAGTATCACTTTACCCTGCCACTTTGTTTTTGGCCCACGTCATCATCATCTCGCTCCTCGCATTAGAGTTAGGGTCTTCAAATTCGACTTCGAGTTAGACTTCGAATTCGACTTTGAGTTCGAGTTCGACTTCGAGTTCGATTTCGACTTCGGGTTCGACTTCGATTTCGACTTCAGGTTCGACTTCGATTTCAACTTCGACTTCGAGTTCGAGTTCGACCTCGCGTTTGAGTTCGAGTTTGCCATCGAGATCGTCTTCGAGTTCAATTTCGACTTCGAATTCTATTTCGACTTGGAGTTCGAGTTCGAGTTCGATTTCGAATTGAAATTTGATGCGAGTTTGCGGGTAGTGGGCAAAATATCCCTCTAGTGTTTGTGGATCTCGTACTGGAGATGCAGTATCACTTTACCCTGCCACTTTGTTTTTGGCCCACGTCATCATCATCTCGGTCCTCGCATTAGAGTTAGGGTCTTCGAGTTTGATATCGAGGTCATCTTCGAGTTCGATTTCGACTTCGACTTCAATTTCGACTTGGAGTTCGAGTTCAAGTTCGACTTCGAATTGGACTTTGATGCGAGTTTGCGGATAGTGGGCAAAATATCCCTCTAGTGTTTGTGGATCTCGTACTGCAGATGCAGTATCACTTTACCCTGCCACTTTGTTTTTGGTCCACGTCATCATCATCTCGCTCCTCGCATTAGAGTTAGGGTCTTCAAATTCGACTTCGAGTTAGACTTCGAATTCGACTTTGAGTTCGAGTTCGACTTCGAGTTCGATTTCGACTTCGGGTTCGACTTCGATTTCGACTTCAGGTTCGACTTCGATTTCAACTTCGACTTCGAGTTCGAGTTCGACCTCGCGTTTGAGTTCGAGTTCGACTTCAAGTTCGGCTTCGAGTTGGAGTTCGACTTGGAGTTCAATTTCGAGTCTGAGTTCAAGCTTGACTTCGATTTCGACTTGATACAAATTTGCGGGCAGTTGTCAAAATATCCCTCTAGTGTTTGTGGATCTCGTACTGGAAATGCAGTATCACTTTACCCTGCCACTTTGCTTTTGGCCCACATCATCATCATCTCGGTCCTCGCATTAGGGTTAGGGTCTTCGAGTTTGCCATCGAGTTCATCTTCGAGTTCAATTTCGACTTCGAATTCTATTTCGACTTGGAGTTCGAGTTCGAGTTCGATTTCGAATTGAAATTTGATGCGAGTTTGCGGGTAGTGGGCAAAATATCCCTCTAGTGTTTGTGGATCTCGTACTGGAGATGCAGTATCACTTTACCCTGCCACTTTGTTTTTGGTCCACGTCATCATCATCTCGCTCCTCGCATTAGAGTTAGGGTCTTCAAATTCGACTTCGAGTTAGACTTCGAATTCGACTTTGAGTTCGAGTTCGACTTCGAGTTCGATTTCGACTTCGGGTTCGACTTCGATTTCGACTTCAGGTTCGACTTCGATTTCAACTTCGACTTCGAGTTCGAGTTCGACCTCGCGTTTGAGTTCGAGTTTGCCATCGAGATCGTCTTCGAGTTCAATTTCGACTTCGAATTCTATTTCGACTTGGAGTTCGAGTTCGAGTTCGATTTCGAATTGAAATTTGATGCGAGTTTGCGGGTAGTGGGCAAAATATCCCTCTAGTGTTTGTGGATCTCGTACTGGAGATGCAGTATCACTTTACCCTGCCACTTTGTTTTTGGCCCACGTCATCATCATCTTGGTCCTCGCATTAGAGTTAGGGTCTTCGAGTTTGATATCGAGGACATCTTCGAGTTCGATTTCGACTTCAACTTCGATTTCGACTTGGAGTTCGAGTTCAAGTTCGACTTCGAATTGGACTTTGATGCGAGTTTGCGGATAGTGGGCAAAATATCCCTCTAGTGTTTGTGGATCTCGTACTGCAGATGCAGTATCACTTTACCCTGCCACTTTGTTTTTGGCCCACGTCATCATCATCTCGGTCCTCGCATTAGAGTTAGGGTCTTCGAGTTTGATATCGAGGTCATCTTCGAGTTCGATTTCGACTTCGACTTCAATTTCGACTTGGAGTTCGAGTTCAAGTTCGACTTCGAATTGGACTTTGATGCGAGTTTGCGGATAGTGGGCAAAATATCCCTCTAGTGTTTGTGGATCAAGTACTGCAGATGCAGTATCACTTTACCCTGCCACTTTGTTTTTGGTCCACGTCATCATCATCTCGCTCCTCGCATTAGAGTTAGGGTCTTCAAATTCGACTTCGAGTTAGACTTCGAATTCGACTTTGAGTTCGAGTTCGACTTCGAGTTCGATTTCGACTTCAGGTTCGACTTCGATTTCGACTTCAGGTTCGACTTCGATTTCAACTTCGACTTCGAGTTCGAGTTCGACCTCGAGTTTGAGTTCGAGTTCGACTTCAAGTTCGGCTTCGAGTTGGAGTTCGACTTGGAGTTCAATTTCGAGTCTGAGTTCAAGCTTGACTTCGATTTCGACTTGATACAAATTTGCAGGCAGTTGTCAAAATATCCCTCTAGTGTTTGTGGATCTCGTACTGGAAATGCAGTATCACTTTACCCTGCCACTTTGCTTTTGGCCCACATCATCATCATCTCGGTCCTCGCATTAGGGTTAGGGTCTTCGAGTTTGCCATCGAGTTCATCTTCGAGTTCAATTTCGACTTCGAATTCTATTTCGACTTGGAGTTCGAGTTCGAGTTCGATTTCGAATTGAAATTTGATGCGAGTTTGCGGGTAGTGGGCAAAATATCCCTCTAGTGTTTGTGGATCTCGTACTGGAGATGCAGTATCACTTTACCCTGCCACTTTGTTTTTGGTCCACGTCATCATCATCTCGCTCCTCGCATTAGAGTTAGGGTCTTCAAATTCGACTTCGAGTTAGACTTCGAATTCGACTTTGAGTTCGAGTTCGACTTCGAGTTCGATTTCGACTTCGGGTTCGACTTCGATTTCGACTTCAGGTTCGACTTCGATTTCAACTTCGACTTCGAGTTCGAGTTCGACCTCGCGTTTGAGTTCGAGTTCGACTTCAAGTTCGGCTTCGAGTTGGAGTTCGACTTGGAGTTCAATTTCGAGTCTGAGTTCAAGCTTGACTTCGATTTCGACTTGATACAAATTTGCGGGCAGTTGTCAAAATATCCCTCTAGTGTTTGTGGATCTCGTACTGGAAATGCAGTATCACTTTACCCTGCCACTTTGCTTTTGGCCCACATCATCATCATCTCGGTCCTCGCATTAGGGTTAGGGTCTTCGAGTTTGCCATCGAGGTCATCTTCGAGTTCAATTTCGACTTCGAATTCTATTTCGACTTGGAGTTCGAGTTCGAGTTCGATTTCGAATTGAAATTTGATGCGAGTTTGCGGGTAGTGGGCAAAATATCCCTCTAGTGTTTGTGGATCTCGTACTGGAGATGCAGTATCACTTTACCCTGCCACTTTGTTTTTGGTCCACGTCATCATCATCTCGCTCCTCGCATTAGAGTTAGGGTCTTCAAATTCGACTTCGAGTTAGACTTCGAATTCGACTTTGAGTTCGAGTTCGACTTCGAGTTCGATTTCGACTTCGGGTTCGACTTCGATTTCGACTTCAGGTTCGACTTCGATTTCAACTTCGACTTCGAGTTCGAGTTCGACCTCGCGTTTGAGTTCGAGTTTGCCATCGAGATCGTCTTCGAGTTCAATTTCGACTTCGAATTCTATTTCGACTTGGAGTTCGAGTTCGAGTTCGATTTCGAATTGAAATTTGATGCGAGTTTGCGGGTAGTGGGCAAAATATCCCTCTAGTGTTTGTGGATCTCGTACTGGAGATGCAGTATCACTTTACCCTGCCACTTTGTTTTTGGCCCACGTCATCATCATCTTGGTCCTCGCATTAGAGTTAGGGTCTTCGAGTTTGATATCGAGGACATCTTCGAGTTCGATTTCGACTTCAACTTCGATTTCGACTTGGAGTTCGAGTTCAAGTTCGACTTCGAATTGGACTTTGATGCGAGTTTGCGGATAGTGGGCAAAATATCCCTCTAGTGTTTGTGGATCTCGTACTGCAGATGCAGTATCACTTTACCCTGCCACTTTGTTTTTGGCCCACGTCATCATCATCTCGGTCCTCGCATTAGAGTTAGGGTCTTCGAGTTTGATATCGAGGTCATCTTCGAGTTCGATTTCGACTTCGACTTCAATTTCGACTTGGAGTTCGAGTTCAAGTTCGACTTCGAATTGGACTTTGATGCGAGTTTGCGGATAGTGGGCAAAATATCCCTCTAGTGTTTGTGGATCAAGTACTGCAGATGCAGTATCACTTTACCCTGCCACTTTGTTTTTGGTCCACGTCATCATCATCTCGCTCCTCGCATTAGAGTTAGGGTCTTCAAATTCGACTTCGAGTTAGACTTCGAATTCGACTTTGAGTTCGAGTTCGACTTCGAGTTCGATTTCGACTTCGGGTTCGACTTCGATTTCGACTTCAGGTTCGACTTCGATTTCAACTTCGAATTCGAGTTCGAGTTCGACCTCGCGTTTGAGTTCGAGTTTGCCATCGAGATCGTCTTCGAGTTCAATTTCGACTTCGAATCCTATTTCGACTTGGAGTTCGAGTTCGAGTTCGATTTCGAATTGAAATTTGATGCGAGTTTGCGGGTAGTGGGCAAAATATCCCTCTAGTGTTTGTGGATCTCGTACTGGAGATGCAGTATCACTTTACCCTGCCACTTTGTTTTTGGCCCACGTCATCATCATCTCGCTCCTCGCATTAGAGTTAGGGTCTTCAAATTCGACTTCGAGTTAGACTTCGAATTCGACTTTGAGTTCGAGTTCGACTTCGAGTTCGATTTCGACTTCGGGTTCGACTTCGATTTCGACTTCAGGTTCGACTTCGATTTCAACTTCGACTTCGAGTTCGAGTTCGACCTCGCGTTTGAGTTCGAGTTTGCCATCGAGATCGTCTTCGAGTTCAATTTCGACTTCGAATTCTATTTCGACTTGGAGTTCGAGTTCGAGTTCGATTTCGAATTGAAATTTGATGCGAGTTTGCGGGTAGTGGGCAAAATATCCCTCTAGTGTTTGTGGATCTCGTACTGGAGATGCAGTATCACTTTACCCTGCCACTTTGTTTTTGGCCCACGTCATCATCATCTCGGTCCTCGCATTAGAGTTAGGGTCTTCGAGTTTGATATCGAGGTCATCTTCGAGTTCGATTTCGACTTCGACTTCAATTTCGACTTGGAGTTCGAGTTCAAGTTCGACTTCGAATTGGACTTTGATGCGAGTTTGCGGATAGTGGGCAAAATATCCCTCTAGTGTTTGTGGATCTCGTACTGCAGATGCAGTATCACTTTACCCTGCCACTTTGTTTTTGGTCCACGTCATCATCATCTCGCTCCTCGCATTAGAGTTAGGGTCTTCAAATTCGACTTCGAGTTAGACTTCGAATTCGACTTTGAGTTCGAGTTCGACTTCGAGTTCGATTTCGACTTCAGGTTCGACTTCGATTTCGACTTCAGGTTCGACTTCGATTTCAACTTCGACTTCGAGTTGGAGTTCGACCTCGAGTTTGAGTTCGAGTTCGACTTCAAGTTCGGCTTCGAGTTGGAGTTCGACTTGGAGTTCAATTTCGAGTCTGAGTTCAAGCTTGACTTCGATTTCGACTTGATACAAATTTGCGGGCAGTTGTCAAAATATCCCTCTAGTGTTTGTGGATCTCGTACTGGAAATGCAGTATCACTTTACCCTGCCACTTTGCTTTTGGCCCACATCATCATCATCTCGGTCCTCGCATTAGGGTTAGGGTCTTCGAGTTTGCCATCGAGTTCATCTTCGAGTTCAATTTCGACTTCGAATTCTATTTCGACTTGGAGTTCGAGTTCGAGTTCGATTTCGAATTGAAATTTGATGCGAGTTTGCGGGTAGTGGGCAAAATATCCCTCTAGTGTTTGTGGATCTCGTACTGGAGATGCAGTATCACTTTACCCTGCCACTTTGTTTTTGGTCCACGTCATCATCATCTCGCTCCTCGCATTAGAGTTAGGGTCTTCAAATTCGACTTCGAGTTAGACTTCGAATTCGACTTTGAGTTCGAGTTCGACTTCGAATTCGATTTCGACTTCGGGTTCGACTTCGATTTCGACTTCAGGTTCGACTTCGATTTCAACTTCGAATTCGAGTTCGAGTTCGACCTCGCGTTTGAGTTCGAGTTTGCCATCGAGATCGTCTTCGAGTTCAATTTCGACTTCGAATCCTATTTCGACTTGGAGTTCGAGTTCGAGTTCGATTTCGAATTGAAATTTGATGCGAGTTTGCGGGTAGTGGGCAAAATATCCCTCTAGTGTTTGTGGATCTCGTACTGGAGATGCAGTATCACTTTACCCTGCCACTTTGTTTTTGGCCCACGTCATCATCATCTCGCTCCTCGCATTAGAGTTAGGGTCTTCAAATTCGACTTCGAGTTAGACTTCGAATTCGACTTTGAGTTCGAGTTCGACTTCGAGTTCGATTTCGACTTCGGGTTCGACTTCGATTTCGACTTCAGGTTCGACTTCGATTTCAACTTCGACTTCGAGTTCGAGTTCGACCTCGCGTTTGAGTTCGAGTTTGCCATCGAGATCGTCTTCGAGTTCAATTTCGACTTCGAATTCTATTTCGACTTGGAGTTCGAGTTCGAGTTCGATTTCGAATTGAAATTTGATGCGAGTTTGCGGGTAGTGGGCAAAATATCCCTCTAGTGTTTGTGGATCTCGTACTGGAGATGCAGTATCACTTTACCCTGCCACTTTGTTTTTGGCCCACGTCATCATCATCTCGGTCCTCGCATTAGAGTTAGGGTCTTCGAGTTTGATATCGAGGTCATCTTCGAGTTCGATTTCGACTTCGACTTCAATTTCGACTTGGAGTTCGAGTTCAAGTTCGACTTCGAATTGGACTTTGATGCGAGTTTGCGGATAGTGGGCAAAATATCCCTCTAGTGTTTGTGGATCTCGTACTGCAGATGCAGTATCACTTTACCCTGCCACTTTGTTTTTGGTCCACGTCATCATCATCTCGCTCCTCGCATTAGAGTTAGGGTCTTCAAATTCGACTTCGAGTTAGACTTCGAATTCGGCTTTGAGTTCGAGTTCGACTTCGAGTTCGATTTCGACTTCAGGTTCGACTTCGATTTCGACTTCAGGTTCGACTTCGATTTCAACTTCGACTTCGAGTTGGAGTTCGACCTCGAGTTTGAGTTCGAGTTCGACTTCAAGTTCGGCTTCGAGTTGGAGTTCGACTTGGAGTTCAATTTCGAGTCTGAGTTCAAGCTTGACTTCGATTTCGACTTGATACAAATTTGCGGGCAGTTGTCAAAATATCCCTCTAGTGTTTGTGGATCTCGTACTGGAAATGCAGTATCACTTTACCCTGCCACTTTGCTTTTGGCCCACATCATCATCATCTCGGTCCTCGCATTAGGGTTAGGGTCTTCGAGTTTGCCATCGAGTTCATCTTCGAGTTCAATTTCGACTTCGAATTCTATTTCGACTTGGAGTTCGAGTTCGAGTTCGATTTCGAATTGAAATTTGATGCGAGTTTGCGGGTAGTGGGCAAAATATCCCTCTAGTGTTTGTGGATCTCGTACTGGAGATGCAGTATCACTTTACCCTGCCACTTTGTTTTTGGTCCACGTCATCATCATCTCGCTCCTCGCATTAGAGTTAGGGTCTTCAAATTCGACTTCGAATTAGACTTCGAATTCGACTTTGAGTTCGAGTTCGACTTCGAGTTCGATTTCGACTTCGGGTTCGACTTCGATTTCGACTTCAGGTTCGACTTCGATTTCAACTTCGACTTCGAGTTCGAGTTTGCCATCGAGATCGTCTTCGAGTTCAATTTCGACTTCGAATTCTATTTCGACTTGGAGTTCGAGTTCGAGTTCGATTTCGAATTGAAATTTGATGCGAGTTTGCGGGTAGTGGGCAAAATATCCCTCTAGTGTTTGTGGATCTCGTACTGGAGATGCAGTATCACTTTACCCTGCCACTTTGTTTTTGGCCCACGTCATCATCATCTTGGTCCTCGCATTAGAGTTAGGGTCTTCGAGTTTGATATCGAGGTCATCTTCGAGTTCGATTTCGACTTCAACTTCGATTTCGACTTGGAGTTCGAGTTCAAGTTCGACTTCGAATTGGACTTTGATGCGAGTTTGCGGATAGTGGGCAAAATATCCCTCTAGTGTTTGTGGATCTCGTACTGCAGATGCAGTATCACTTTACCCTGCCACTTTGTTTTTGGCCCACGTCATCATCATCTCGGTCCTCGCATTAGAGTTAGGGTCTTCGAGTTTGATATCGAGGTCATCTTCGAGTTCGATTTCGACTTCGACTTCAATTTCGACTTGGAGTTCGAGTTCAAGTTCGACTTCGAATTGGACTTTGATGCGAGTTTGCGGATAGTGGGCAAAATATCCCTCTAGTGTTTGTGGATCTCGTACTGCAGATGCAGTATCACTTTACCCTGCCACTTTGTTTTTGGCCCACGTCATCATCATCTCGCTCCTCGCATTAGAGTTAGGGTCTTCAAATTCGACTTCGAGTTAGACTTCGAATTCGACTTTGAGTTCGAGTTCGACTTCGAGTTCGATTTCGACTTCGGGTTCGACTTCGATTTCGACTTCAGGTTCGACTTCGATTTCAACTTCGACTTCGAGTTCGAGTTCGACCTCGCGTTTGAGTTCGAGTTTGCCATCGAGATCGTCTTTGAGTTCAATTTCGACTTCGAATTCTATTTCGACTTGGAGTTCGAGTTCGAGTTCGATTTCGAATTGAAATTTGATGCGAGTTTGCGGGTAGTGGGCAAAATATCCCTCTAGTGTTTGTGGATCTCGTACTGGAGATGCAGTATCACTTTACCCTGCCACTTTGTTTTTGGCCCACGTCATCATCATCTCGGTCCTCGCATTAGAGTTAGGGTCTTCGAGTTTGATATCGAGGTCATCTTCGAGTTCGATTTCGACTTCGACTTCAATTTCGACTTGGAGTTCGAGTTCAAGTTCGACTTCGAATTGGACTTTGATGCGAGTTTGCGGATAGTGGGCAAAATATCCCTCTAGTGTTTGTGGATCTCGTACTGCAGATGCAGTATCACTTTACCCTGCCACTTTGTTTTTGGTCCACGTCATCATCATCTCGCTCCTCGCATTAGAGTTAGGGTCTTCAAATTCGACTTCGAGTTAGACTTCGAATTCGACTTTGAGTTCGAGTTCGACTTCGAGTTCGATTTCGACTTCAGGTTCGACTTCGATTTCGACTTCAGGTTCGACTTCGATTTCAACTTCGACTTCGAGTTGGAGTTCGACCTCGAGTTTGAGTTCGAGTTCGACTTCAAGTTCGGCTTCGAGTTGGAGTTCGACTTGGAGTTCAATTTCGAGTCTGAGTTCAAGCTTGACTTCGATTTCGACTTGATACAAATTTGCGGGCAGTTGTCAAAATATCCCTCTAGTGTTTGTGGATCTCGTACTGGAAATGCAGTATCACTTTACCCTGCCACTTTGCTTTTGGCCCACATCATCATCATCTCGGTCCTCGCATTAGGGTTAGGGTCTTCGAGTTTGCCATCGAGTTCATCTTCGAGTTCAATTTCGACTTCGAATTCTATTTCGACTTGGAGTTCGAGTTCGAGTTCGATTTCGAATTGAAATTTGATGCGAGTTTGCGGGTAGTGGGCAAAATATCCCTCTAGTGTTTGTGGATCTCGTACTGGAGATGCAGTATCACTTTACCCTGCCACTTTGTTTTTGGTCCACGTCATCATCATCTCGCTCCTCGCATTAGAGTTAGGGTCTTCAAATTCGACTTCGAGTTAGACTTCGAATTCGACTTTGAGTTCGAGTTCGACTTCGAGTTCGATTTCGACTTCGGGTTCGACTTCGATTTCGACTTCAGGTTCGACTTCGATTTCAACTTCGAATTCGAGTTCGAGTTCGACCTCGCGTTTGAGTTCGAGTTTGCCATCGAGATCGTCTTCGAGTTCAATTTCGACTTCGAATCCTATTTCGACTTGGAGTTCGAGTTCGAGTTCGATTTCGAATTGAAATTTGATGCGAGTTTGCGGGTAGTGGGCAAAATATCCCTCTAGTGTTTGTGGATCTCGTACTGGAGATGCAGTATCACTTTACCCTGCCACTTTGTTTTTGGCCCACGTCATCATCATCTCGCTCCTCGCATTAGAGTTAGGGTCTTCAAATTCGACTTCGAGTTAGACTTCGAATTCGACTTTGAGTTCGAGTTCGACTTCGAGTTCGATTTCGACTTCGGGTTCGACTTCGATTTCGACTTCAGGTTCGACTTCGATTTCAACTTCGACTTCGAGTTCGAGTTCGACCTCGCGTTTGAGTTCGAGTTTGCCATCGAGATCGTCTTCGAGTTCAATTTCGACTTCGAATTCTATTTCGACTTGGAGTTCGAGTTCGAGTTCGATTTCGAATTGAAATTTGATGCGAGTTTGCGGGTAGTGGGCAAAATATCCGTCTAGTGTTTGTGGATCTCGTACTGGAGATGCAGTATCACTTTACCCTGCCACTTTGTTTTTGGCCCACGTCATCATCATCTTGGTCCTCGCATTAGAGTTAGGGTCTTCGAGTTTGATATCGAGGTCATCTTCGAGTTCGATTTCGACTTCAACTTCGATTTCGACTTGGAGTTCGAGTTCAAGTTCGACTTCGAATTGGACTTTGATGCGAGTTTGCGGATAGTGGGCAAAATATCCCTCTAGTGTTTGTGGATCTCGTACTGCAGATGCAGTATCACTTTACCCTGCCACTTTGTTTTTGGCCACGTCATCATCATCTCGGTCCTCGCATTAGAGTTAGGGTCTTCGAGTTTGATATCGAGGTCATCTTCGAGTTCGATTTCGACTTCGACTTCAATTTCGACTTGGAGTTCGAGTTCAAGTTCGACTTCGAATTGGACTTTGATGCGAGTTTGCGGATAGTGGGCAAAATATCCCTCTAGTGTTTGTGGATCTCGTACTGCAGATGCAGTATCACTTTACCCTGCCACTTTGTTTTTGGCCCACGTCATCATCATCTCGCTCCTCGCATTAGAGTTAGGGTCTTCAAATTCGACTTCGAGTTAGACTTCGAATTCGACTTTGAGTTCGAGTTCGACTTCGAGTTCGATTTCGACTTCGGGTTCGACTTCGATTTCGACTTCAGGTTCGACTTCGATTTCAACTTCGACTTCGAGTTCGAGTTCGACCTCGCGTTTGAGTTCGAGTTTGCCATCGAGATCGTCTTTGAGTTCAATTTCGACTTCGAATTCTATTTCGACTTGGAGTTCGAGTTCGAGTTCGATTTCGAATTGAAATTTGATGCGAGTTTGCGGGTAGTGGGCAAAATATCCCTCTAGTGTTTGTGGATCTCGTACTGGAGATGCAGTATCACTTTACCCTGCCACTTTGTTTTTGGCCCACGTCATCATCATCTCGGTCCTCGCATTAGAGTTAGGGTCTTCGAGTTTGATATCGAGGTCATCTTCGAGTTCGATTTCGACTTCGACTTCAATTTCGACTTGGAGTTCGAGTTCAAGTTCGACTTCGAATTGGACTTTGATGCGAGTTTGCGGATAGTGGGCAAAATATCCTTCTAGTGTTTGTGGATCTCGTACTGCAGATGCAGTATCACTTTACCCTGCCACTTTGTTTTTGGTCCACGTCATCATCATCTCGCTCCTCGCATTAGAGTTAGGGTCTTCAAATTCGACTTCGAGTTAGACTTCGAATTCGACTTTGAGTTCGAGTTCGACTTCGAGTTCGATTTCGACTTCAGGTTCGACTTCGATTTCGACTTCAGGTTCGACTTCGATTTCAACTTCGACTTCGAGTTGGAGTTCGACCTCGAGTTTGAGTTCGAGTTCGACTTCAAGTTCGGCTTCGAGTTGGAGTTCGACTTGGAGTTCAATTTCGAGTCTGAGTTCAAGCTTGACTTCGATTTCGACTTGATACAAATTTGCGGGCAGTTGTCAAAATATCCCTCTAGTGTTTGTGGATCTCGTACTGGAAATGCAGTATCACTTTACCCTGCCACTTTGCTTTTGGCCCACATCATCATCATCTCGGTCCTCGCATTAGGGTTAGGGTCTTCGAGTTTGCCATCGAGTTCATCTTCGAGTTCAATTTCGACTTCGAATTCTATTTCGACTTGGAGTTCGAGTTCGAGTTCGATTTCGAATTGAAATTTGATGCGAGTTTGCGGGTAGTGGGCAAAATATCCCTCTAGTGTTTGTGGATCTCGTACTGGAGATGCAGTATCACTTTACCCTGCCACTTTGTTTTTGGTCCACGTCATCATCATCTCGCTCCTCGCATTAGAGTTAGGGTCTTCAAATTCGACTTCGAGTTAGACTTCGAATTCGACTTTGAGTTCGAGTTCGACTTCGAGTTCGATTTCGACTTCGGGTTCGACTTCGATTTCGACTTCAGGTTCGACTTCGATTTCAACTTCGAATTCGAGTTCGAGTTCGACCTCGCGTTTGAGTTCGAGTTTGCCATCGAGATCGTCTTCGAGTTCAATTTCGACTTCGAATCCTATTTCGACTTGGAGTTCGAGTTCGAGTTCGATTTCGAATTGAAATTTGATGCGAGTTTGCGGGTAGTGGGCAAAATATCCCTCTAGTGTTTGTGGATCTCGTACTGGAGATGCAGTATCACTTTACCCTGCCACTTTGTTTTTGGCCCACGTCATCATCATCTCGCTCCTCGCATTAGAGTTAGGGTCTTCAAATTCGACTTCGAGTTAGACTTCGAATTCGACTTTGAGTTCGAGTTCGACCGAGTTCGATTTCGACTTCGGGTTCGACTTCGATTTCGACTTCAGGTTCGACTTCGATTTCAACTTCGACTTCGAGTTCGAGTTCGACCTCGCGTTTGAGTTCGAGTTTGCCATCGAGATCGTCTTCGAGTTCAATTTCGACTTCGAATTCTATTTCGACTTGGAGTTCGAGTTCGAGTTCGATTTCGAATTGAAATTTGATGCGAGTTTGCGGGTAGTGGGCAAAATATCCGTCTAGTGTTTGTGGATCTCGTACTGGAGATGCAGTATCACTTTACCCTGCCACTTTGTTTTTGGCCCACGTCATCATCATCTTGGTCCTCGCATTAGAGTTAGGGTCTTCGAGTTTGATATCGAGGTCATCTTCGAGTTCGATTTCGACTTCAACTTCGATTTCGACTTGGAGTTCGAGTTCAAGTTCGACTTCGAATTGGACTTTGATGCGAGTTTGCGGATAGTGGGCAAAATATCCCTCTAGTGTTTGTGGATCTCGTACTGCAGATGCAGTATCACTTTACCCTGCCACTTTGTTTTTGGCCACGTCATCATCATCTCGGTCCTCGCATTAGAGTTAGGGTCTTCGAGTTTGATATCGAGGTCATCTTCGAGTTCGATTTCGACTTCGACTTCAGTTTCGACTTGGAGTTCGAGTTCAAGTTCGACTTCGAATTGGACTTTGATGCGAGTTTGCGGATAGTGGGCAAAATATCCCTCTAGTGTTTGTGGATCTCGTACTGCAGATGCAGTATCACTTTACCCTGCCACTTTGTTTTTGGTCCACGTCATCATCATCTCGCTCCTCGCATTAGAGTTAGGGTCTTCAAATTCGACTTCGAGTTAGACTTCGAATTCGACTTTGAGTTCGAGTTCGACTTCGAGTTCGATTTCGACTTCGGGTTCGACTTCGATTTCGACTTCAGGTTCGACTTCGATTTCAACTTCGACTTCGAGTTCGAGTTCGACCTCGCGTTTGAGTTCGAGTTTGCCATCGAGATCGTCTTCGAGTTCAATTTCGACTTCGAATTCTATTTCGACTTGGAGTTCGAGTTCGAGTTCGATTTCGAATTGAAATTTGATGCGAGTTTGCGGGTAGTGGGCAAAATATCCCTCTAGTGTTTGTGGATCTCGTACTGGAGATGCAGTATCACTTTACCCTGCCACTTTGTTTTTGGCCCACGTCATCATCATCTCGGTCCTCGCATTAGAGTTAGGGTCTTCGAGTTTGATATCGAGGTCATCTTCGAGTTCGATTTCGACTTCGACTTCAATTTCGACTTGGAGTTCGAGTTCAAGTTCGACTTCGAATTGGACTTTGATGCGAGTTTGCGGATAGTGGGCAAAATATCCCTCTAGTGTTTGTGGATCTCGTACTGCAGATGCAGTATCACTTTACCCTGCCACTTTGTTTTTGGTCCACGTCATCATCATCTCGCTCCTCGCATTAGAGTTAGGGTCTTCAAATTCGACTTCGAGTTAGACTTCGAATTCGACTTTGAGTTCGAGTTCGACTTCGAGTTCGATTTCGACTTCAGGTTCGACTTCGATTTCGACTTCAGGTTCGACTTCGATTTCAACTTCGACTTCGAGTTGGAGTTCGACCTCGAGTTTGAGTTCGAGTTCGACTTCAAGTTCGGCTTCGAGTTGGAGTTCGACTTGGAGTTCAATTTCGAGTCTGAGTTCAAGCTTGACTTCGATTTCGACTTGATACAAATTTGCGGGCAGTTGTCAAAATATCCCTCTAGTGTTTGTGGATCTCGTACTGGAAATGCAGTATCACTTTACCCTGCCACTTTGCTTTTGGCCCACATCATCATCATCTCGGTCCTCGCATTAGGGTTAGGGTCTTCGAGTTTGCCATCGAGTTCATCTTCGAGTTCAATTTCGACTTCGAATTCTATTTCGACTTGGAGTTCGAGTTCGAGTTCGATTTCGAATTGAAATTTGATGCGAGTTTGCGGGTAGTGGGCAAAATATCCCTCTAGTGTTTGTGGATCTCGTACTGGAGATGCAGTATCACTTTACCCTGCCACTTTGTTTTTGGTCCACGTCATCATCATCTCGCTCCTCGCATTAGAGTTAGGGTCTTCAAATTCGACTTCGAGTTAGACTTCGAATTCGACTTTGAGTTCGAGTTCGACTTCGAGTTCGATTTCGACTTCGGGTTCGACTTCGATTTCGACTTCAGGTTCGACTTCGATTTCAACTTCGAATTCGAGTTCGAGTTCGACCTCGCGTTTGAGTTCGAGTTTGCCATCGAGATCGTCTTCGAGTTCAATTTCGACTTCGAATCCTATTTCGACTTGGAGTTCGAGTTCGAGTTCGATTTCGAATTGAAATTTGATGCGAGTTTGCGGGTAGTGGGCAAAATATCCCTCTAGTGTTTGTGGATCTCGTACTGGAGATGCAGTATCACTTTACCCTGCCACTTTGTTTTTGGCCCACGTCATCATCATCTCGCTCCTCGCATTAGAGTTAGGGTCTTCAAATTCGACTTCGAGTTAGACTTCGAATTCGACTTTGAGTTCGAGTTCGACTTCGAGTTCGATTTCGACTTCGGGTTCGACTTCGATTTCGACTTCAGGTTCGACTTCGATTTCAACTTCGACTTCGAGTTCGAGTTCGACCTCGCGTTTGAGTTCGAGTTTGCCATCGAGATCGTCTTCGAGTTCAATTTCGACTTCGAATTCTATTTCGACTTGGAGTTCGAGTTCGAGTTCGATTTCGAATTGAAATTTGATGCGAGTTTGCGGGTAGTGGGCAAAATATCCGTCTAGTGTTTGTGGATCTCGTACTGGAGATGCAGTATCACTTTACCCTGCCACTTTGTTTTTGGCCCACGTCATCATCATCTTGGTCCTCGCATTAGAGTTAGGGTCTTCGAGTTTGATATCGAGGTCATCTTCGAGTTCGATTTCGACTTCAACTTCGATTTCGACTTGGAGTTCGAGTTCAAGTTCGACTTCGAATTGGACTTTGATGCGAGTTTGCGGATAGTGGGCAAAATATCCCTCTAGTGTTTGTGGATCTCGTACTGCAGATGCAGTATCACTTTACCCTGCCACTTTGTTTTTGGCCACGTCATCATCATCTCGGTCCTCGCATTAGAGTTAGGGTCTTCGAGTTTGATATCGAGGTCATCTTCGAGTTCGATTTCGACTTCGACTTCAGTTTCGACTTGGAGTTCGAGTTCAAGTTCGACTTCGAATTGGACTTTGATGCGAGTTTGCGGATAGTGGGCAAAATATCCCTCTAGTGTTTGTGGATCTCGTACTGCAGATGCAGTATCACTTTACCCTGCCACTTTGTTTTTGGTCCACGTCATCATCATCTCGCTCCTCGCATTAGAGTTAGGGTCTTCAAATTCGACTTCGAGTTAGACTTCGAATTCGACTTTGAGTTCGAGTTCGACTTCGAGTTCGATTTCGACTTCGGGTTCGACTTCGATTTCGACTTCAGGTTCGACTTCGATTTCAACTTCGACTTCGAGTTCGAGTTCGACCTCGCGTTTGAGTTCGAGTTTGCCATCGAGATCGTCTTCGAGTTCAATTTCGACTTCGAATTCTATTTCGACTTGGAGTTCGAGTTCGAGTTCGATTTCGAATTGAAATTTGATGCGAGTTTGCGGGTAGTGGGCAAAATATCCCTCTAGTGTTTGTGGATCTCGTACTGGAGATGCAGTATCACTTTACCCTGCCACTTTGTTTTTGGCCCACGTCATCATCATCTCGGTCCTCGCATTAGAGTTAGGGTCTTCGAGTTTGATATCGAGGTCATCTTCGAGTTCGATTTCGACTTCGACTTCAATTTCGACTTGGAGTTCGAGTTCAAGTTCGACTTCGAATTGGACTTTGATGCGAGTTTGCGGATAGTGGGCAAAATATCCCTCTAGTGTTTGTGGATCTCGTACTGCAGATGCAGTATCACTTTACCCTGCCACTTTGTTTTTGGTCCACGTCATCATCATCTCGCTCCTCGCATTAGAGTTAGGGTCTTCAAATTCGACTTCGAGTTAGACTTCGAATTCGACTTTGAGTTCGAGTTCGACTTCGAGTTCGATTTCGACTTCAGGTTCGACTTCGATTTCGACTTCAGGTTCGACTTCGATTTCAACTTCGACTTCGAGTTGGAGTTCGACCTCGAGTTTGAGTTCGAGTTCGACTTCAAGTTCGGCTTCGAGTTGGAGTTCGACTTGGAGTTCAATTTCGAGTCTGAGTTCAAGCTTGACTTCGATTTCGACTTGATACAAATTTGCGGGCAGTTGTCAAAATATCCCTCTAGTGTTTGTGGATCTCGTACTGGAAATGCAGTATCACTTTACCCTGCCACTTTGCTTTTGGCCCACATCATCATCATCTCGGTCCTCGCATTAGGGTTAGGGTCTTCGAGTTTGCCATCGAGTTCATCTTCGAGTTCAATTTCGACTTCGAATTCTATTTCGACTTGGAGTTCGAGTTCGAGTTCGATTTCGAATTGAAATTTGATGCGAGTTTGCGGGTAGTGGGCAAAATATCCCTCTAGTGTTTGTGGATCTCGTACTGGAGATGCAGTATCACTTTACCCTGCCACTTTGTTTTTGGTCCACGTCATCATCATCTCGCTCCTCGCATTAGAGTTAGGGTCTTCAAATTCGACTTCGAATTAGACTTCGAATTCGACTTTGAGTTCGAGTTCGACTTCGAGTTCGATTTCGACTTCGGGTTCGACTTCGATTTCGACTTCAGGTTCGACTTCGATTTCAACTTCGACTTCGAGTTCGAGTTCGACCTCGCGTTTGAGTTCGAGTTTGCCATCGAGATCGTCTTCGAGTTCAATTTCGACTTCGAATTCTATTTCGACTTGGAGTTCGAGTTCGAGTTCGATTTCGAATTGAAATTTGATGCGAGTTTGCGGGTAGTGGGCAAAATATCCCTCTAGTGTTTGTGGATCTCGTACTGGAGATGCAGTATCACTTTACCCTGCCACTTTGTTGTTGGCCCACGTCATCATCATCTTGGTCCTCGCATTAGAGTTAGGGTCTTCGAGTTTGATATCGAGGTCATCTTCGAGTTCGATTTCGACTTCGACTTCAATTTCGACTTGGAGTTCGAGTTCAAGTTCGACTTCGAATTGGACTTTGATGCGAGTTTGCGGATAGTGGGCAAAATATCCCTCTAGTGTTTGTGGATCTCGTACTGCAGATGCAGTATCACTTTACCCTGCCACTTTGTTTTTGGTCCACGTCATCATCATCTCGCTCCTCGCATTAGAGTTAGGGTCTTCAAATTCGACTTCGAGTTAGACTTCGAATTCGACTTTGAGTTCGAGTTCGACTTCGAGTTCGATTTCGACTTCGGGTTCGACTTCGATTTCGACTTCAGGTTCGACTTCGATTTTAACTTCGACTTCGAGTTCGAGTTCGACCTCGCGTTTGAGTTCGAGTTTGCCATCGAGATCGTCTTCGAGTTGAATTTCGACTTCGAATTCTATTTCGACTTGGAGTTCGAGTTCGAGTTCGATTTCGAATTGAAATTTGATGCGAGTTTGCGGGTAGTGGGCAAAATATCCGTCTAGTGTTTGTGGATCTCGTACTGGAGATGCAGTATCACTTTACCCTGCCACTTTGTTTTTGGCCCACGTCATCATCATCTTGGTCCTCGCATTAGAGTTAGGGTCTTCGAGTTTGATATCGAGGTCATCTTCGAGTTCGATTTCGACTTCAACTTCGATTTCGACTTGGAGTTCGAGTTCAAGTTCGACTTCGAATTGGACTTTGATGCGAGTTTGCGGATAGTGGGCAAAATATCCCTCTAGTGTTTGTGGATCTCGTACTGCAGATGCAGTATCACTTTACCCTGCCACTTTGTTTTTGGCCCACGTCATCATCATCTCGCTCCTCGCATTAGAGTTAGGGTCTTCAAATTCGACTTCGAGTTAGACTTCGAATTCGACTTTGAGTTCGAGTTCGACTTCGAGTTCGATTTCGACTTCGGGTTCGACTTCGATTTCGACTTCAGGTTCGACTTCGATTTCAACTTCGACTTCGAGTTCGAGTTCGACCTCGCGTTTGAGTTCGAGTTTGCCATCGAGATCGTCTTCGAGTTGAATTTCGACTTCGAATTCTATTTCGACTTGGAGTTCGAGTTCGAGTTCGATTTCGAATTGAAATTTGATGCGAGTTTGCGGGTAGTGGGCAAAATATCCGTCTAGTGTTTGTGGATCTCGTACTGGAGATGCAGTATCACTTTACCCTGCCACTTTGTTTTTGGCCCACGTCATCATCATCTTGGTCCTCGCATTAGAGTTAGGGTCTTCGAGTTTGATATCGAGGTCATCTTCGAGTTCGATTTCGACTTCAACTTCGATTTCGACTTGGAGTTCGAGTTCAAGTTCGACTTCGAATTGGACTTTGATGCGAGTTTGCGGATAGTGGGCAAAATATCCCTCTAGTGTTTGTGGATCTCGTACTGCAGATGCAGTATCACTTTACCCTGCCACTTTGTTTTTGGCCCACGTCATCATCATCTCGGTCCTCGCATTAGAGTTAGGGTCTTCGAGTTTGATATCGAGGTCATCTTCGAGTTCGATTTCGACTTCGACTTCAATTTCGACTTGGAGTTCGAGTTCAAGTTCGACTTCGAATTGGACTTTGATGCGAGTTTGCGGATAGTGGGCAAAATATCCCTCTAGTGTTTGTGGATCTCGTACTGCAGATGCAGTATCACTTTACCCTGCCACTTTGTTTTTGGTCCACGTCATCATCATCTCGCTCCTCGCATTAGAGTTAGGGTCTTCAAATTCGACTTCGAGTTAGACTTCGAATTCGACTTTGAGTTCGAGTTCGACTTCGAGTTCGATTTCGACTTCGGGTTCGACTTCGATTTCGACTTCAGGTTCGACTTCGATTTCAACTTCGACTTCGAGTTCGAGTTCGACCTCGCGTTTGAGTTCGAGTTTGCCATCGAGATCGTCTTCGAGTTGAATTTCGACTTCGAATTCTATTTCGACTTGGAGTTCGAGTTCGAGTTCGATTTCGAATTGAAATTTGATGCGAGTTTGCGGGTAGTGGGCAAAATATCCCTCTAGTGTTTGTGGATCTCGTACTGGAGATGCAGTATCACTTTACCCTGCCACTTTGTTTTTGGCCCACGTCATCATCATCTTGGTCCTCGCATTAGAGTTAGGGTCTTCGAGTTTGATATCGAGGTCATCTTCGAGTTCGATTTCGACTTCAACTTCGATTTCGACTTGGAGTTCGAGTTCAAGTTCGACTTCGAATTGGACTTTGATGCGAGTTTGCGGATAGTGGGCAAAATATCCCTCTAGTGTTTGTGGATCTCGTACTGCAGATGCAGTATCACTTTACCCTGCCACTTTGTTTTTGGCCCACGTCATCATCATCTCGGTCCTCGCATTAGAGTTAGGGTCTTCGAGTTTGATATCGAGGTCATCTTCGAGTTCGATTTCGACTTCGACTTCAATTTCGACTTGGAGTTCGAGTTCAAGTTCGACTTCGAATTGGACTTTGATGCGAGTTTGCGGATAGTGGGCAAAATATCCCTCTAGTGTTTGTGGATCTCGTACTGCAGATGCAGTATCACTTTACCCTGCCACTTTGTTTTTGGTCCACGTCATCATCATCTCGCTCCTCGCATTAGAGTTAGGGTCTTCAAATTCGACTTCGAGTTAGACTTCGAATTCGACTTTGAGTTCGAGTTCGACTTCGAGTTCGATTTCGACTTCGGGTTCGACTTCGATTTCGACTTCAGGTTCGACTTCGATTTCAACTTCGACTTCGAGTTCGAGTTCGACCTCGCGTTTGAGTTCGAGTTTGCCATCGAGATCGTCTTCGAGTTCAATTTCGACTTCGAATTCTATTTCGACTTGGAGTTCGAGTTCGAGTTCGATTTCGAATTGAAATTTGATGCGAGTTTGCGGGTAGTGGGCAAAATATCCCTCTAGTGTTTGTGGATCTCGTACTGGAGATGCAGTATCACTTTACCCTGCCACTTTGTTTTTGGCCCACGTCATCATCATCTCGGTCCTCGCATTAGAGTTAGGGTCTTCGAGTTTGATATCGAGGTCATCTTCGAGTTCGATTTCGACTTCGACTTCAATTTCGACTTGGAGTTCGAGTTCAAGTTCGACTTCGAATTGGACTTTGATGCGAGTTTGCGGATAGTGGGCAAAATATCCCTCTAGTGTTTGTGGATCTCGTACTGCAGATGCAGTATCACTTTACCCTGCCACTTTGTTTTTGGTCCACGTCATCATCATCTCGCTCCTCGCATTAGAGTTAGGGTCTTCAAATTCGACTTCGAGTTAGACTTCGAATTCGACTTTGAGTTCGAGTTCGACTTCGAGTTCGATTTCGACTTCAGGTTCGACTTCGATTTCGACTTCAGGTTCGACTTCGATTTCAACTTCGACTTCGAGTTGGAGTTCGACCTCGAGTTTGAGTTCGAGTTCGACTTCAAGTTCGGCTTCGAGTTGGAGTTCGACTTGGAGTTCAATTTCGAGTCTGAGTTCAAGCTTGACTTCGATTTCGACTTGATACAAATTTGCGGGCAGTTGTCAAAATATCCCTCTAGTGTTTGTGGATCTCGTACTGGAAATGCAGTATCACTTTACCCTGCCACTTTGCTTTTGGCCCACATCATCATCATCTCGGTCCTCGCATTAGGGTTAGGGTCTTCGAGTTTGCCATCGAGTTCATCTTCGAGTTCAATTTCGACTTCGAATTCTATTTCGACTTGGAGTTCGAGTTCGAGTTCGATTTCGAATTGAAATTTGATGCGAGTTTGCGGGTAGTGGGCAAAATATCCCTCTAGTGTTTGTGGATCTCGTACTGGAGATGCAGTATCACTTTACCCTGCCACTTTGTTTTTGGTCCACGTCATCATCATCTCGCTCCTCGCATTAGAGTTAGGGTCTTCAAATTCGACTTCGAATTAGACTTCGAATTCGACTTTGAGTTCGAGTTCGACTTCGAGTTCGATTTCGACTTCGGGTTCGACTTCGATTTCGACTTCAGGTTCGACTTCGATTTCAACTTCGACTTCGAGTTCGAGTTCGACCTCGCGTTTGAGTTCGAGTTTGCCATCGAGATCGTCTTCGAGTTCAATTTCGACTTCGAATTCTATTTCGACTTGGAGTTCGAGTTCGAGTTCGATTTCGAATTGAAATTTGATGCGAGTTTGCGGGTAGTGGGCAAAATATCCCTCTAGTGTTTGTGGATCTCGTACTGGAGATGCAGTATCACTTTACCCTGCCACTTTGTTGTTGGCCCACGTCATCATCATCTTGGTCCTCGCATTAGAGTTAGGGTCTTCGAGTTTGATATCGAGGTCATCTTCGAGTTCGATTTCGACTTCGACTTCAATTTCGACTTGGAGTTCGAGTTCAAGTTCGACTTCGAATTGGACTTTGATGCGAGTTTGCGGATAGTGGGCAAAATATCCCTCTAGTGTTTGTGGATCTCGTACTGCAGATGCAGTATCACTTTACCCTGCCACTTTGTTTTTGGTCCACGTCATCATCATCTCGCTCCTCGCATTAGAGTTAGGGTCTTCAAATTCGACTTCGAGTTAGACTTCGAATTCGACTTTGAGTTCGAGTTCGACTTCGAGTTCGATTTCGACTTCGGGTTCGACTTCGATTTCGACTTCAGGTTCGACTTCGATTTTAACTTCGACTTCGAGTTCGAGTTCGACCTCGCGTTTGAGTTCGAGTTTGCCATCGAGATCGTCTTCGAGTTGAATTTCGACTTCGAATTCTATTTCGACTTGGAGTTCGAGTTCGAGTTCGATTTCGAATTGAAATTTGATGCGAGTTTGCGGGTAGTGGGCAAAATATCCGTCTAGTGTTTGTGGATCTCGTACTGGAGATGCAGTATCACTTTACCCTGCCACTTTGTTTTTGGCCCACGTCATCATCATCTTGGTCCTCGCATTAGAGTTAGGGTCTTCGAGTTTGATATCGAGGTCATCTTCGAGTTCGATTTCGACTTCAACTTCGATTTCGACTTGGAGTTCGAGTTCAAGTTCGACTTCGAATTGGACTTTGATGCGAGTTTGCGGATAGTGGGCAAAATATCCCTCTAGTGTTTGTGGATCTCGTACTGCAGATGCAGTATCACTTTACCCTGCCACTTTGTTTTTGGCCCACGTCATCATCATCTCGGTCCTCGCATTAGAGTTAGGGTCTTCGAGTTTGATATCGAGGTCATCTTCGAGTTCGATTTCGACTTCGACTTCAATTTCGACTTGGAGTTCGAGTTCAAGTTCGACTTCGAATTGGACTTTGATGCGAGTTTGCGGATAGTGGGCAAAATATCCCTCTAGTGTTTGTGGATCTCGTACTGCAGATGCAGTATCACTTTACCCTGCCACTTTGTTTTTGGTCCACGTCATCATCATCTCGCTCCTCGCATTAGAGTTAGGGTCTTCAAATTCGACTTCGAGTTAGACTTCGAATTCGACTTTGAGTTCGAGTTCGACTTCGAGTTCGATTTCGACTTCAGGTTCGACTTCGATTTCGACTTCAGGTTCGACTTCGATTTCAACTTCGACTTCGAGTTGGAGTTCGACCTCGAGTTTGAGTTCGAGTTCGACTTCAAGTTCGGCTTCGAGTTGGAGTTCGACTTGGAGTTCAATTTCGAGTCTGAGTTCAAGCTTGACTTCGATTTCGACTTGATACAAATTTGCGGGCAGTTGTCAAAATATCCCTCTAGTGTTTGTGGATCTCGTACTGGAAATGCAGTATCACTTTACCCTGCCACTTTGCTTTTGGCCCACATCATCATCATCTCGGTCCTCGCATTAGGGTTAGGGTCTTCGAGTTTGCCATCGAGTTCATCTTCGAGTTCAATTTCGACTTCGAATTCTATTTCGACTTGGAGTTCGAGTTCGAGTTCGATTTCGAATTGAAATTTGATGCGAGTTTGCGGGTAGTGGGCAAAATATCCCTCTAGTGTTTGTGGATCTCGTACTGGAGATGCAGTATCACTTTACCCTGCCACTTTGTTTTTGGTCCACGTCATCATCATCTCGCTCCTCGCATTAGAGTTAGGGTCTTCAAATTCGACTTCGAATTAGACTTCGAATTCGACTTTGAGTTCGAGTTCGACTTCGAGTTCGATTTCGACTTCGGGTTCGACTTCGATTTCGACTTCAGGTTCGACTTCGATTTCAACTTCGACTTCGAGTTCGAGTTCGACCTCGCGTTTGAGTTCGAGTTTGCCATCGAGATCGTCTTCGAGTTCAATTTCGACTTCGAATTCTATTTCGACTTGGAGTTCGAGTTCGAGTTCGATTTCGAATTGAAATTTGATGCGAGTTTGCGGGTAGTGGGCAAAATATCCCTCTAGTGTTTGTGGATCTCGTACTGGAGATGCAGTATCACTTTACCCTGCCACTTTGTTGTTGGCCCACGTCATCATCATCTTGGTCCTCGCATTAGAGTTAGGGTCTTCGAGTTTGATATCGAGGTCATCTTCGAGTTCGATTTCGACTTCGACTTCAATTTCGACTTGGAGTTCGAGTTCAAGTTCGACTTCGAATTGGACTTTGATGCGAGTTTGCGGATAGTGGGCAAAATATCCCTCTAGTGTTTGTGGATCTCGTACTGCAGATGCAGTATCACTTTACCCTGCCACTTTGTTTTTGGTCCACGTCATCATCATCTCGCTCCTCGCATTAGAGTTAGGGTCTTCAAATTCGACTTCGAGTTAGACTTCGAATTCGACTTTGAGTTCGAGTTCGACTTCGAGTTCGATTTCGACTTCGGGTTCGACTTCGATTTCGACTTCAGGTTCGACTTCGATTTTAACTTCGACTTCGAGTTCGAGTTCGACCTCGCGTTTGAGTTCGAGTTTGCCATCGAGATCGTCTTCGAGTTGAATTTCGACTTCGAATTCTATTTCGACTTGGAGTTCGAGTTCGAGTTCGATTTCGAATTGAAATTTGATGCGAGTTTGCGGGTAGTGGGCAAAATATCCGTCTAGTGTTTGTGGATCTCGTACTGGAGATGCAGTATCACTTTACCCTGCCACTTTGTTTTTGGCCCACGTCATCATCATCTTGGTCCTCGCATTAGAGTTAGGGTCTTCGAGTTTGATATCGAGGTCATCTTCGAGTTCGATTTCGACTTCAACTTCGATTTCGACTTGGAGTTCGAGTTCAAGTTCGACTTCGAATTGGACTTTGATGCGAGTTTGCGGATAGTGGGCAAAATATCCCTCTAGTGTTTGTGGATCTCGTACTGCAGATGCAGTATCACTTTACCCTGCCACTTTGTTTTTGGCCCACGTCATCATCATCTCGGTCCTCGCATTAGAGTTAGGGTCTTCGAGTTTGATATCGAGGTCATCTTCGAGTTCGATTTCGACTTCGACTTCAATTTCGACTTGGAGTTCGAGTTCAAGTTCGACTTCGAATTGGACTTTGATGCGAGTTTGCGGATAGTGGGCAAAATATCCCTCTAGTGTTTGTGGATCTCGTACTGCAGATGCAGTATCACTTTACCCTGCCACTTTGTTTTTGGCCCACGTCATCATCATCTCGCTCCTCGCATTAGAGTTAGGGTCTTCAAATTCGACTTCGAGTTAGACTTCGAATTCGACTTTGAGTTCGAGTTCGACTTCGAGTTCGATTTCGACTTCGGGTTCGACTTCGATTTCGACTTCAGGTTCGACTTCGATTTCAACTTCGACTTCGAGTTCGAGTTCGACCTCGCGTTTGAGTTCGAGTTTGCCATCGAGATCGTCTTCGAGTTGAATTTCGACTTCGAATTCTATTTCGACTTGGAGTTCGAGTTCGAGTTCGATTTCGAATTGAAATTTGATGCGAGTTTGCGGGTAGTGGGCAAAATATCCGTCTAGTGTTTGTGGATCTCGTACTGGAGATGCAGTATCACTTTACCCTGCCACTTTGTTTTTGGCCCACGTCATCATCATCTTGGTCCTCGCATTAGAGTTAGGGTCTTCGAGTTTGATATCGAGGTCATCTTCGAGTTCGATTTCGACTTCAACTTCGATTTCGACTTGGAGTTCGAGTTCAAGTTCGACTTCGAATTGGACTTTGATGCGAGTTTGCGGATAGTGGGCAAAATATCCCTCTAGTGTTTGTGGATCTCGTACTGCAGATGCAGTATCACTTTACCCTGCCACTTTGTTTTTGGCCCACGTCATCATCATCTCGGTCCTCGCATTAGAGTTAGGGTCTTCGAGTTTGATATCGAGGTCATCTTCGAGTTCGATTTCGACTTCGACTTCAATTTCGACTTGGAGTTCGAGTTCAAGTTCGACTTCGAATTGGACTTTGATGCGAGTTTGCGGATAGTGGGCAAAATATCCCTCTAGTGTTTGTGGATCTCGTACTGCAGATGCAGTATCACTTTACCCTGCCACTTTGTTTTTGGCCCACGTCATCATCATCTCGCTCCTCGCATTAGAGTTAGGGTCTTCAAATTCGACTTCGAGTTAGACTTCGAATTCGACTTTGAGTTCGAGTTCGACTTCGAGTTCGATTTCGACTTCGGGTTCGACTTCGATTTCGACTTCAGGTTCGACTTCGATTTCAACTTCGACTTCGAGTTCGAGTTCGACCTCGCGTTTGAGTTCGAGTTTGCCATCGAGATCGTCTTCGAGTTGAATTTCGACTTCGAATTCTATTTCGACTTGGAGTTCGAGTTCGAGTTCGATTTCGAATTGAAATTTGATGCGAGTTTGCGGGTAGTGGGCAAAATATCCGTCTAGTGTTTGTGGATCTCGTACTGGAGATGCAGTATCACTTTACCCTGCCACTTTGTTTTTGGCCCACGTCATCATCATCTTGGTCCTCGCATTAGAGTTAGGGTCTTCGAGTTTGATATCGAGGTCATCTTCGAGTTCGATTTCGACTTCAACTTCGATTTCGACTTGGAGTTCGAGTTCAAGTTCGACTTCGAATTGGACTTTGATGCGAGTTTGCGGATAGTGGGCAAAATATCCCTCTAGTGTTTGTGGATCTCGTACTGCAGATGCAGTATCACTTTACCCTGCCACTTTGTTTTTGGCCCACGTCATCATCATCTCGGTCCTCGCATTAGAGTTAGGGTCTTCGAGTTTGATATCGAGGTCATCTTCGAGTTCGATTTCGACTTCAACTTCGATTTCGACTTGGAGTTCGAGTTCAAGTTCGACTTCGAATTGGACTTTGATGCGAGTTTGCGGATAGTGGGCAAAATATCCCTCTAGTGTTTGTGGATCTCGTACTGCAGATGCAGTATCACTTTACCCTGCCACTTTGTTTTTGGCCCACGTCATCATCATCTCGCTCCTCGCATTAGAGTTAGGGTCTTCAAATTCGACTTCGAGTTAGACTTCGAATTCGACTTTGAGTTCGAGTTCGACTTCGAGTTCGATTTCGACTTCGGGTTCGACTTCGATTTCGACTTCAGGTTCGACTTCGATTTCAACTTCGACTTCGAGTTCGAGTTCGACCTCGCGTTTGAGTTCGAGTTTGCCATCGAGATCGTCTTCGAGTTCAATTTCGACTTCGAATTCTATTTCGACTTGGAGTTCGAGTTCGAGTTCGATTTCGAATTGAAATTTGATGCGAGTTTGCGGGTAGTAGGCAAAATATCCGTCTAGTGTTTGTGGATCTCGTACTGGAGATGCAGTATCACTTTACCCTGCCACTTTGTTTTTGGCCCACGTCATCATCATCTTGGTCCTCGCATTAGAGTTAGGGTCTTCGAGTTTGATATCGATGTCATCTTCGAGTTCGATTTCGACTTCAACTTCGATTTCGACTTGGTGTTCGAGTTCAAGTTCGACTTCGAATTGGACTTTGATGCGAGTTTGCGGATAGTGGGCAAAATATCCCTCTAGTGTTTGTGGATCTCGTACTGCAGATGCAGTATCACTTTACCCTGCCACTTTGTTTTTGGCCCACGTCATCATCATCTCGGTCCTCGCATTAGAGTTAGGGTCTTCGAGTTTGATATCGAGGTCATCTTCGAGTTCGATTTCGACTTCGACTTCAATTTCGACTTGGAGTTCGAGTTCAAGTTCGACTTCGAATTGGACTTTGATGCGAGTTTGCGGATAGTGGGCAAAATATCCCTCTAGTGTTTGTGGATCTCGTACTGCAGATGCAGTATCACTTTACCCTGCCACTTTGTTTTTGGCCCACGTCATCATCATCTCGCTCCTCGCATTAGAGTTAGGGTCTTCAAATTCGACTTCGAGTTAGACTTCGAATTCGACTTTGAGTTCGAGTTCGACTTCGAGTTCGATTTCGACTTCGGGTTCGACTTCGATTTCGACTTCAGGTTCGACTTCGATTTCAACTTCGACTTCGAGTTCGAGTTCGACCTCGCGTTTGAGTTCGAGTTTGCCATCGAGATCGTCTTCGAGTTCAATTTCGACTTCGAATTCTATTTCGACTTGGAGTTCGAGTTCGAGTTCGATTTCGAATTGAAATTTGATGCGAGTTTGCGGGTAGTGGGCAAAATATCCGTCTAGTGTTTGTGGATCTCGTACTGGAGATGCAGTATCACTTTACCCTGCCACTTTGTTTTTGGCCCACGTCATCATCATCTTGGTCCTCGCATTAGAGTTAGGGTCTTCGAGTTTGATATCGAGGTCATCTTCGAGTTCGATTTCGACTTCAACTTCGATTTCGACTTGGAGTTCGAGTTCAAGTTCGACTTCGAATTGGACTTTGATGCGAGTTTGCGGATAGTGGGCAAAATATCCCTCTAGTGTTTGTGGATCTCGTACTGCAGATGCAGTATCACTTTACCCTGCCACTTTGTTTTTGGCCCACGTCATCATCATCTCGGTCCTCGCATTAGAGTTAGGGTCTTCGAGTTTGATATCGAGGTCATCTTCGAGTTCGATTTCGACTTCGACTTCAGTTTCGACTTGGAGTTCGAGTTCAAGTTCGACTTCGAATTGGACTTTGATGCGAGTTTGCGGATAGTGGGCAAAATATCCCTCTAGTGTTTGTGGATCTCGTACTGCAGATGCAGTATCACTTTACCCTGCCACTTTGTTTTTGGTCCACGTCATCATCATCTCGCTCCTCGCATTAGAGTTAGGGTCTTCAAATTCGACTTCGAGTTAGACTTCGAATTCGACTTTGAGTTCGAGTTCGACTTCGAGTTCGATTTCGACTTCGGGTTCGACTTCGATTTCGACTTCAGGTTCGACTTCGATTTCAACTTCGACTTCGAGTTCGAGTTCGACCTCGCGTTTGAGTTCGAGTTTGCCATCGAGATCGTCTTCGAGTTCAATTTCGACTTCGAATTCTATTTCGACTTGGAGTTCGAGTTCGAGTTCGATTTCGAATTGAAATTTGATGCGAGTTTGCGGGTAGTGGGCAAAATATCCCTCTAGTGTTTGTGGATCTCGTACTGGAGATGCAGTATCACTTTACCCTGCCACTTTGTTTTTGGCCCACGTCATCATCATCTCGGTCCTCGCATTAGAGTTAGGGTCTTCGAGTTTGATATCGAGGTCATCTTCGAGTTCGATTTCGACTTCGACTTCAATTTCGACTTGGAGTTCGAGTTCAAGTTCGACTTCGAATTGGACTTTGATGCGAGTTTGCGGATAGTGGGCAAAATATCCCTCTAGTGTTTGTGGATCTCGTACTGCAGATGCAGTATCACTTTACCCTGCCACTTTGTTTTTGGTCCACGTCATCATCATCTCGCTCCTCGCATTAGAGTTAGGGTCTTCAAATTCGACTTCGAGTTAGACTTCGAATTCGACTTTGAGTTCGAGTTCGACTTCGAGTTCGATTTCGACTTCGGGTTCGACTTCGATTTCGACTTCAGGTTCGACTTCGATTTTAACTTCGACTTCGAGTTCGAGTTCGACCTCGCGTTTGAGTTCGAGTTTGCCATCGAGATCGTCTTCGAGTTGAATTTCGACTTCGAATTCTATTTCGACTTGGAGTTCGAGTTCGAGTTCGATTTCGAATTGAAATTTGATGCGAGTTTGCGGGTAGTGGGCAAAATATCCGTCTAGTGTTTGTGGATCTCGTACTGGAGATGCAGTATCACTTTACCCTGCCACTTTGTTTTTGGCCCACGTCATCATCATCTTGGTCCTCGCATTAGAGTTAGGGTCTTCGAGTTTGATATCGAGGTCATCTTCGAGTTCGATTTCGACTTCAACTTCGATTTCGACTTGGAGTTCGAGTTCAAGTTCGACTTCGAATTGGACTTTGATGCGAGTTTGCGGATAGTGGGCAAAATATCCCTCTAGTGTTTGTGGATCTCGTACTGCAGATGCAGTATCACTTTACCCTGCCACTTTGTTTTTGGCCCACGTCATCATCATCTCGGTCCTCGCATTAGAGTTAGGGTCTTCGAGTTTGATATCGAGGTCATCTTCGAGTTCGATTTCGACTTCGACTTCAATTTCGACTTGGAGTTCGAGTTCAAGTTCGACTTCGAATTGGACTTTGATGCGAGTTTGCGGATAGTGGGCAAAATATCCCTCTAGTGTTTGTGGATCTCGTACTGCAGATGCAGTATCACTTTACCCTGCCACTTTGTTTTTGGCCCACGTCATCATCATCTCGCTCCTCGCATTAGAGTTAGGGTCTTCAAATTCGACTTCGAGTTAGACTTCGAATTCGACTTTGAGTTCGAGTTCGACTTCGAGTTCGATTTCGACTTCGGGTTCGACTTCGATTTCGACTTCAGGTTCGACTTCGATTTCAACTTCGACTTCGAGTTCGAGTTCGACCTCGCGTTTGAGTTCGAGTTTGCCATCGAGATCGTCTTCGAGTTCAATTTCGACTTCGAATTCTATTTCGACTTGGAGTTCGAGTTCGAGTTCGATTTCGAATTGAAATTTGATGCGAGTTTGCGGGTAGTGGGCAAAATATCCGTCTAGTGTTTGTGGATCTCGTACTGGAGATGCAGTATCACTTTACCCTGCCACTTTGTTTTTGGCCCACGTCATCATCATCTTGGTCCTCGCATTAGAGTTAGGGTCTTCGAGTTTGATATCGAGGTCATCTTCGAGTTCGATTTCGACTTCAACTTCGATTTCGACTTGGAGTTCGAGTTCAAGTTCGACTTCGAATTGGACTTTGATGCGAGTTTGCGGATAGTGGGCAAAATATCCCTCTAGTGTTTGTGGATCTCGTACTGCAGATGCAGTATCACTTTACCCTGCCACTTTGTTTTTGGCCCACGTCATCATCATCTCGGTCCTCGCATTAGAGTTAGGGTCTTCGAGTTTGATATCGAGGTCATCTTCGAGTTCGATTTCGACTTCGACTTCAGTTTCGACTTGGAGTTCGAGTTCAAGTTCGACTTCGAATTGGACTTTGATGCGAGTTTGCGGATAGTGGGCAAAATATCCCTCTAGTGTTTGTGGATCTCGTACTGCAGATGCAGTATCACTTTACCCTGCCACTTTGTTTTTGGTCCACGTCATCATCATCTCGCTCCTCGCATTAGAGTTAGGGTCTTCAAATTCGACTTCGAGTTAGACTTCGAATTCGACTTTGAGTTCGAGTTCGACTTCGAGTTCGATTTCGACTTCGGGTTCGACTTCGATTTCGACTTCAGGTTCGACTTCGATTTCAACTTCGACTTCGAGTTCGAGTTCGACCTCGCGTTTGAGTTCGAGTTTGCCATCGAGATCGTCTTCGAGTTCAATTTCGACTTCGAATTCTATTTCGACTTGGAGTTCGAGTTCGAGTTCGATTTCGAATTGAAATTTGATGCGAGTTTGCGGGTAGTGGGCAAAATATCCCTCTAGTGTTTGTGGATCTCGTACTGGAGATGCAGTATCACTTTACCCTGCCACTTTGTTTTTGGCCCACGTCATCATCATCTCGGTCCTCGCATTAGAGTTAGGGTCTTCGAGTTTGATATCGAGGTCATCTTCGAGTTCGATTTCGACTTCGACTTCAATTTCGACTTGGAGTTCGAGTTCAAGTTCGACTTCGAATTGGACTTTGATGCGAGTTTGCGGATAGTGGGCAAAATATCCCTCTAGTGTTTGTGGATCTCGTACTGCAGATGCAGTATCACTTTACCCTGCCACTTTGCTTTTGGCCCACATCATCATCATCTCGGTCCTCGCATTAGGGTTAGGGTCTTCGAGTTTGCCATCGAGTTCATCTTCGAGTTCAATTTCGACTTCGAATTCTATTTCGACTTGGAGTTCGAGTTCGAGTTCGATTTCGAATTGAAATTTGATGCGAGTTTGCGGATAGTGGGCAAAATATCCCTCTAGTGTTTGTGGATCTCGTACTGGAGATGCAGTATCACTTTACCCTGCCACTTTGTTTTTGGTCCACGTCATCATCATCTCGCTCCTCGCATTAGAGTTAGGGTCTTCAAATTCGACTTCGAGTTAGACTTCGAATTCGACTTTGAGTTCGAGTTCGACTTCGAGTTCGATTTCGACTTCGGGTTCGACTTCGATTTCGACTTCAGGTTCGACTTCGATTTCAACTTCGACTTCGAGTTGGAGTTCGACCTCGCGTTTGAGTTCGAGTTCGACTTCAAGTTCGGCTTCGAGTTGGAGTTCGACTTGGAGTTCAATTTCGAGTCTGAGTTCAAGCTTGACTTCGATTTCGACTTGATACAAATTTGCGGGCAGTTGTCAAAATATCCCTCTAGTGTTTGTGGATCTCGTACTGGAAATGCAGTATCACTTTACCCTGCCACTTTGCTTTTGGCCCACATCATCATCATCTCGGTCCTCGCATTAGGGTTAGGGTCTTCGAGTTTGCCATCGAGTTCATCTTCGAGTTCAATTTCGACTTCGAATTCTATTTCGACTTGGAGTTCGAGTTCGAGTTCGATTTCGAATTGAAATTTGATGCGAGTTTGCGGGTAGTGGGCAAAATATCCCTCTAGTGTTTGTGGATCTCGTACTGGAGATGCAGTATCACTTTACCCTGCCACTTTGTTTTTGGTCCACGTCATCATCATCTCGCTCCTCGCATTAGAGTTAGGGTCTTCAAATTCGACTTCGAGTTAGACTTCGAATTCGACTTTGAGTTCGAGTTCGACTTCGAGTTCGATTTCGACTTCGGGTTCGACTTCGATTTCGACTTCAGGTTCGACTTCGATTTCAACTTCGACTTCGAGTTCGAGTTCGACCTCGCGTTTGAGTTCGAGTTTGCCATCGAGATCGTCTTCGAGTTCAATTTCGACTTCGAATTCTATTTCGACTTGGAGTTCGAGTTCGAGTTCGATTTCGAATTGAAATTTGATGCGAGTTTGCGGGTAGTGGGCAAAATATCCCTCTAGTGTTTGTGGATCTCGTACTGGAGATGCAGTATCACTTTACCCTGCCACTTTGTTTTTGGCCCACGTCATCATCATCTTGGTCCTCGCATTAGAGTTAGGGTCTTCGAGTTTGATATCGAGGACATCTTCGAGTTCGATTTCGACTTCAACTTCGATTTCGACTTGGAGTTCGAGTTCAAGTTCGACTTCGAATTGGACTTTGATGCGAGTTTGCGGATAGTGGGCAAAATATCCCTCTAGTGTTTGTGGATCTCGTACTGCAGATGCAGTATCACTTTACCCTGCCACTTTGTTTTTGGCCCACGTCATCATCATCTCGGTCCTCGCATTAGAGTTAGGGTCTTCGAGTTTGATATCGAGGTCATCTTCGAGTTCGATTTCGACTTCGACTTCAATTTCGACTTGGAGTTCGAGTTCAAGTTCGACTTCGAATTGGACTTTGATGCGAGTTTGCGGATAGTGGGCAAAATATCCCTCTAGTGTTTGTGGATCTCGTACTGGAGATGCAGTATCACTTTACCCTGCCACTTTGTTTTTGGTCCACGTCATCATCATCTCGCTCCTCGCATTAGAGTTAGGGTCTTCAAATTCGACTTCGAGTTAGACTTCGAATTCGACTTTGAGTTCGAGTTCGACTTCGAGTTCGATTTCGACTTCGGGTTCGACTTCGATTTCGACTTCAGGTTCGACTTCGATTTCAACTTCGACTTCGAGTTCGAGTTCGACCTCGCGTTTGAGTTCGAGTTTGCCATCGAGATCGTCTTCGAGTTCAATTTCGACTTCGAATTCTATTTCGACTTGGAGTTCGAGTTCGAGTTCGATTTCGAATTGAAATTTGATGCGAGTTTGCGGGTAGTGGGCAAAATATCCCTCTAGTGTTTGTGGATCTCGTACTGGAGATGCAGTATCACTTTACCCTGCCACTTTGTTTTTGGCCCACGTCATCATCATCTTGGTCCTCGCATTAGAGTTAGGGTCTTCGAGTTTGATATCGAGGACATCTTCGAGTTCGATTTCGACTTCAACTTCGATTTCGACTTGGAGTTCGAGTTCAAGTTCGACTTCGAATTGGACTTTGATGCGAGTTTGCGGATAGTGGGCAAAATATCCCTCTAGTGTTTGTGGATCTCGTACTGCAGATGCAGTATCACTTTACCCTGCCACTTTGTTTTTGGCCCACGTCATCATCATCTCGGTCCTCGCATTAGAGTTAGGGTCTTCGAGTTTGATATCGAGGTCATCTTCGAGTTCGATTTCGACTTCGACTTCAATTTCGACTTGGAGTTCGAGTTCAAGTTCGACTTCGAATTGGACTTTGATGCGAGTTTGCGGATAGTGGGCAAAATATCCCTCTAGTGTTTGTGGATCTCGTACTGGAGATGCAGTATCACTTTACCCTGCCACTTTGTTTTTGGTCCACGTCATCATCATCTCGCTCCTCGCATTAGAGTTAGGGTCTTCAAATTCGACTTCGAGTTAGACTTCGAATTCGACTTTGAGTTCGAGTTCGACTTCGAGTTCGATTTCGACTTCGGGTTCGACTTCGATTTCGACTTCAGGTTCGACTTCGATTTCAACTTCGACTTCGAGTTCGAGTTCGACCTCGCGTTTGAGTTCGAGTTTGCCATCGAGATCGTCTTCGAGTTCAATTTCGACTTCGAATTCTATTTCGACTTGGAGTTCGAGTTCGAGTTCGATTTCGAATTGAAATTTGATGCGAGTTTGCGGGTAGTGGGCAAAATATCCCTCTAGTGTTTGTGGATCTCGTACTGGAGATGCAGTATCACTTTACCCTGCCACTTTGTTTTTGGCCCACGTCATCATCATCTCGCTCCTCGCATTAGAGTTAGGGTCTTCGAGTTTGATATCGAGGACATCTTCGAGTTCGATTTCGACTTCAACTTCGATTTCGACTTGGAGTTCGAGTTCAAGTTCGACTTCGAATTGGACTTTGATGCGAGTTTGCGGATAGTGGGCAAAATATCCCTCTAGTGTTTGTGGATCTCGTACTGCAGATGCAGTATCACTTTACCCTGCCACTTTGTTTTTGGCCCACGTCATCATCATCTCGGTCCTCGCATTAGAGTTAGGGTCTTCGAGTTTGATATCGAGGTCATCTTCGAGTTCGATTTCGACTTCGACTTCAATTTCGACTTGGAGTTCGAGTTCAAGTTCGACTTCGAATTGGACTTTGATGCGAGTTTGCGGATAGTGGGCAAAATATCCCTCTAGTGTTTGTGGATCTCGTACTGGAGATGCAGTATCACTTTACCCTGCCACTTTGTTTTTGGTCCACGTCATCATCATCTCGCTCCTCGCATTAGAGTTAGGGTCTTCAAATTCGACTTCGAGTTAGACTTCGAATTCGACTTTGAGTTCGAGTTCGACTTCGAGTTCGATTTCGACTTCGGGTTCGACTTCGATTTCGACTTCAGGTTCGACTTCGATTTCAACTTCGACTTCGAGTTCGAGTTCGACCTCGCGTTTGAGTTCGAGTTTGCCATCGAGATCGTCTTCGAGTTCAATTTCGACTTCGAATTCTATTTCGACTTGGAGTTCGAGTTCGAGTTCGATTTCGAATTGAAATTTGATGCGAGTTTGCGGGTAGTGGGCAAAATATCCCTCTAGTGTTTGTGGATCTCGTACTGGAGATGCAGTATCACTTTACCCTGCCACTTTGTTTTTGGCCCACGTCATCATCATCTTGGTCCTCGCATTAGAGTTAGGGTCTTCGAGTTTGATATCGAGGACATCTTCGAGTTCGATTTCGACTTCAACTTCGATTTCGACTTGGAGTTCGAGTTCAAGTTCGACTTCGAATTGGACTTTGATGCGAGTTTGCGGATAGTGGGCAAAATATCCCTCTAGTGTTTGTGGATCTCGTACTGCAGATGCAGTATCACTTTACCCTGCCACTTTGTTTTTGGCCCACGTCATCATCATCTCGGTCCTCGCATTAGAGTTAGGGTCTTCGAGTTTGATATCGAGGTCATCTTCGAGTTCGATTTCGACTTCGACTTCAATTTCGACTTGGAGTTCGAGTTCAAGTTCGACTTCGAATTGGACTTTGATGCGAGTTTGCGGATAGTGGGCAAAATATCCCTCTAGTGTTTGTGGATCTCGTACTGGAGATGCAGTATCACTTTACCCTGCCACTTTGTTTTTGGTCCACGTCATCATCATCTCGCTCCTCGCATTAGAGTTAGGGTCTTCAAATTCGACTTCGAGTTAGACTTCGAATTCGACTTTGAGTTCGAGTTCGACTTCGAGTTCGATTTCGACTTCGGGTTCGACTTCGATTTCGACTTCAGGTTCGACTTCGATTTCAACTTCGACTTCGAGTTCGAGTTCGACCTCGCGTTTGAGTTCGAGTTTGCCATCGAGATCGTCTTCGAGTTCAATTTCGACTTCGAATTCTATTTCGACTTGGAGTTCGAGTTCGAGTTCGATTTCGAATTGAAATTTGATGCGAGTTTGCGGGTAGTGGGCAAAATATCCCTCTAGTGTTTGTGGATCTCGTACTGGAGATGCAGTATCACTTTACCCTGCCACTTTGTTTTTGGCCCACGTCATCATCATCTTGGTCCTCGCATTAGAGTTAGGGTCTTCGAGTTTGATATCGAGGACATCTTCGAGTTCGATTTCGACTTCAACTTCGATTTCGACTTGGAGTTCGAGTTCAAGTTCGACTTCGAATTGGACTTTGATGCGAGTTTGCGGATAGTGGGCAAAATATCCCTCTAGTGTTTGTGGATCTCGTACTGCAGATGCAGTATCACTTTACCCTGCCACTTTGTTTTTGGCCCACGTCATCATCATCTCGGTCCTCGCATTAGAGTTAGGGTCTTCGAGTTTGATATCGAGGTCATCTTCGAGTTCGATTTCGACTTCGACTTCAATTTCGACTTGGAGTTCGAGTTCAAGTTCGACTTCGAATTGGACTTTGATGCGAGTTTGCGGATAGTGGGCAAAATATCCCTCTAGTGTTTGTGGATCAAGTACTGCAGATGCAGTATCACTTTACCCTGCCACTTTGTTTTTGGTCCACGTCATCATCATCTCGCTCCTCGCATTAGAGTTAGGGTCTTCAAATTCGACTTCGAGTTAGACTTCGAATTCGACTTTGAGTTCGAGTTCGACTTCGAGTTCGATTTCGACTTCGGGTTCGACTTCGATTTCGACTTCAGGTTCGACTTCGATTTCAACTTCGAATTCGAGTTCGAGTTCGACCTCGCGTTTGAGTTCGAGTTTGCCATCGAGATCGTCTTCGAGTTCAATTTCGACTTCGAATCCTATTTCGACTTGGAGTTCGAGTTCGAGTTCGATTTCGAATTGAAATTTGATGCGAGTTTGCGGGTAGTGGGCAAAATATCCCTCTAGTGTTTGTGGATCTCGTACTGGAGATGCAGTATCACTTTACCCTGCCACTTTGTTTTTGGCCCACGTCATCATCATCTCGCTCCTCGCATTAGAGTTAGGGTCTTCGAGTTTGATATCGAGGTCATCTTCGAGTTCGATTTCGACTTCGACTTCAATTTCGACTTGGAGTTCGAGTTCAAGTTCGACTTCGAATTGGACTTTGATGCGAGTTTGCGGATAGTGGGCAAAATATCCCTCTAGTGTTTGTGGATCTCGTACTGCAGATGCAGTATCACTTTACCCTGCCACTTTGTTTTTGGTCCACGTCATCATCATCTCGCTCCTCGCATTAGAGTTAGGGTCTTCAAATTCGACTTCGAGTTGGACTTCGAATTCGACTTTGAGTTCGAGTTCGACTTCGAGTTCGATTTCGACTTCGGGTTCGACTTCGATTTCGACTTCAGGTTCGACTTCGATTTCAACTTCGACTTCGAGTTCGAGTTCGACCTCGCGTTTGAGTTCGAGTTTGCCATCGAGATCGTCTTCGAGTTCAATTTCGACTTCGAATTCTATTTCGACTTGGAGTTCGAGTTCGAGTTCGATTTCGAATTGAAATTTGATGCGAGTTTGCGGGTAGTGGGCAAAATATCCCTCTAGTGTTTGTGGATCTCGTACTGGAGATGCAGTATCACTTTACCCTGCCACTTTGTTTTTGGCCCACGTCATCATCATCTCGGTCCTCGCATTAGAGTTAGGGTCTTCGAGTTTGATATCGAGGTCATCTTCGAGTTCGATTTCGACTTCGACTTCAATTTCGACTTGGAGTTCGAGTTCAAGTTCGACTTCGAATTGGACTTTGATGCGAGTTTGCGGATAGTGGGCAAAATATCCCTCTAGTGTTTGTGGATCTCGTACTGCAGATGCAGTATCACTTTACCCTGCCACTTTGTTTTTGGTCCACGTCATCATCATCTCGCTCCTCGCATTAGAGTTAGGGTCTTCAAATTCGACTTCGAGTTAGACTTCGAATTCGACTTTGAGTTCGAGTTCGACTTCGAGTTCGATTTCGACTTCAGGTTCGACTTCGATTTCGACTTCAGGTTCGACTTCGATTTCAACTTCGACTTCGAGTTGGAGTTCGACCTCGAGTTTGAGTTCGAGTTCGACTTCAAGTTCGGCTTCGAGTTGGAGTTCGACTTGGAGTTCAATTTCGAGTCTGAGTTCAAGCTTGACTTCGATTTCGACTTGATACAAATTTGCGGGCAGTTGTCAAAATATCCCTCTAGTGTTTGTGGATCTCGTACTGGAAATGCAGTATCACTTTACCCTGCCACTTTGCTTTTGGCCCACATCATCATCATCTCGGTCCTCGCATTAGGGTTAGGGTCTTCGAGTTTGCCATCGAGTTCATCTTCGAGTTCAATTTCGACTTCGAATTCTATTTCGACTTGGAGTTCGAGTTCGAGTTCGATTTCGAATTGAAATTTGATGCGAGTTTGCGGGTAGTGGGCAAAATATCCCTCTAGTGTTTGTGGATCTCGTACTGGAGATGCAGTATCAATTTACCCTGCCACTTTGTTTTTGGTCCACGTCATCATCATCTCGCTCCTCGCATTAGAGTTAGGGTCTTCAAATTCGACTTCGAGTTAGACTTCGAATTCGACTTTGAGTTCGAGTTCGACTTCGAGTTCGATTTCGACTTCGGGTTCGACTTCGATTTCGACTTCAGGTTCGACTTCGATTTCAACTTCGACTTCGAGTTCGAGTTCGACCTCGCGTTTGAGTTCGAGTTTGCCATCGAGGTCATCTTCGAGTTCGATTTCGACTTCGAATTCTATTTCGACTTGGAGTTCGAGTTCGAGTTCGAATTCGAATTGGACTTTGATGCGAGTTTGCGGATAGTGGGCAAAATATCCCTCTAGTGTTTGTGGATCTCGTACTGGAGATGCAGTATCACTTTACCCTGCCACTTTGTTTTTGGTCCACGTCATCATCATCTCGCTCCTCGCATTAGAGTTAGGGTCTTCAAATTCGACTTCGAGTTAGACTTCGAATTCGACTTTGAGTTCGAGTTCGACTTCGAGTTCGATTTCGACTTCGGGTTCGACTTCGATTTCGACTTCAGGTTCGACCGATTTCAACTTCGACTTCGAGTTCGAGTTCGACCTCGCGTTTGAGTTCGAGTTTGCCATCGAGATCGTCTTCGAGTTCAATTTCGACTTCGAATTCTATTTCGACTTGGAGTTCGAGTTCGAGTTCGATTTCGAATTGAAATTTGATGCGAGTTTGCGGGTAGTGGGCAAAATATCCCTCTAGTGTTTGTGGATCTCGTACTGGAGATGCAGTATCACTTTACCCTGCCACTTTGTTTTTGGCCCACGTCATCATCATCTTGGTCCTCGCATTAGAGTTAGGGTCTTCGAGTTTGATATCGAGGACATCTTCGAGTTCGATTTCGACTTCAACTTCGATTTCGACTTGGAGTTCGAGTTCAAGTTCGACTTCGAATTGGACTTTGATGCGAGTTTGCGGATAGTGGGCAAAATATCCCTCTAGTGTTTGTGGATCTCGTACTGCAGATGCAGTATCACTTTACCCTGCCACTTTGTTTTTGGCCCACGTCATCATCATCTCGGTCCTCGCATTAGAGTTAGGGTCTTCGAGTTTGATATCGAGGTCATCTTCGAGTTCGATTTCGACTTCGACTTCAATTTCGACTTGGAGTTCGAGTTCAAGTTCGACTTCGAATTGGACTTTGATGCGAGTTTGCGGATAGTGGGCAAAATATCCCTCTAGTGTTTGTGGATCTCGTACTGGAGATGCAGTATCACTTTACCCTGCCACTTTGTTTTTGGTCCACGTCATCATCATCTCGCTCCTCGCATTAGAGTTAGGGTCTTCAAATTCGACTTCGAGTTAGACTTCGAATTCGACTTTGAGTTCGAGTTCGACTTCGAGTTCGATTTCGACTTCGGGTTCGACTTCGATTTCGACTTCAGGTTCGACTTCGATTTCAACTTCGACTTCGAGTTCGAGTTCGACCTCGCGTTTGAGTTCGAGTTTGCCATCGAGATCGTCTTCGAGTTCAATTTCGACTTCGAATTCTATTTCGACTTGGAGTTCGAGTTCGAGTTCGATTTCGAATTGAAATTTGATGCGAGTTTGCGGGTAGTGGGCAAAATATCCCTCTAGTGTTTGTGGATCTCGTACTGGAGATGCAGTATCACTTTACCCTGCCACTTTGTTTTTGGCCCACGTCATCATCATCTTGGTCCTCGCATTAGAGTTAGGGTCTTCGAGTTTGATATCGAGGACATCTTCGAGTTCGATTTCGACTTCAACTTCGATTTCGACTTGGAGTTCGAGTTCAAGTTCGACTTCGAATTGGACTTTGATGCGAGTTTGCGGATAGTGGGCAAAATATCCCTCTAGTGTTTGTGGATCTCGTACTGCAGATGCAGTATCACTTTACCCTGCCACTTTGTTTTTGGCCCACGTCATCATCATCTCGGTCCTCGCATTAGAGTTAGGGTCTTCGAGTTTGATATCGAGGTCATCTTCGAGTTCGATTTCGACTTCGACTTCAATTTCGACTTGGAGTTCGAGTTCAAGTTCGACTTCGAATTGGACTTTGATGCGAGTTTGCGGATAGTGGGCAAAATATCCCTCTAGTGTTTGTGGATCAAGTACTGCAGATGCAGTATCACTTTACCCTGCCACTTTGTTTTTGGTCCACGTCATCATCATCTCGCTCCTCGCATTAGAGTTAGGGTCTTCAAATTCGACTTCGAGTTAGACTTCGAATTCGACTTTGAGTTCGAGTTCGACTTCGAGTTCGATTTCGACTTCGGGTTCGACTTCGATTTCGACTTCAGGTTCGACTTCGATTTCAACTTCGAATTCGAGTTCGAGTTCGACCTCGCGTTTGAGTTCGAGTTTGCCATCGAGATCGTCTTCGAGTTCAATTTCGACTTCGAATCCTATTTCGACTTGGAGTTCGAGTTCGAGTTCGATTTCGAATTGAAATTTGATGCGAGTTTGCGGGTAGTGGGCAAAATATCCCTCTAGTGTTTGTGGATCTCGTACTGGAGATGCAGTATCACTTTACCCTGCCACTTTGTTTTTGGCCCACGTCATCATCATCTCGCTCCTCGCATTAGAGTTAGGGTCTTCGAGTTTGATATCGAGGTCATCTTCGAGTTCGATTTCGACTTCGACTTCAATTTCGACTTGGAGTTCGAGTTCAAGTTCGACTTCGAATTGGACTTTGATGCGAGTTTGCGGATAGTGGGCAAAATATCCCTCTAGTGTTTGTGGATCTCGTACTGCAGATGCAGTATCACTTTACCCTGCCACTTTGTTTTTGGTCCACGTCATCATCATCTCGCTCCTCGCATTAGAGTTAGGGTCTTCAAATTCGACTTCGAGTTGGACTTCGAATTCGACTTTGAGTTCGAGTTCGACTTCGAGTTCGATTTCGACTTCGGGTTCGACTTCGATTTCGACTTCAGGTTCGACTTCGATTTCAACTTCGACTTCGAGTTCGAGTTCGACCTCGCGTTTGAGTTCGAGTTTGCCATCGAGATCGTCTTCGAGTTCAATTTCGACTTCGAATTCTATTTCGACTTGGAGTTCGAGTTCGAGTTCGATTTCGAATTGAAATTTGATGCGAGTTTGCGGGTAGTGGGCAAAATATCCCTCTAGTGTTTGTGGATCTCGTACTGGAGATGCAGTATCACTTTACCCTGCCACTTTGTTTTTGGCCCACGTCATCATCATCTCGGTCCTCGCATTAGAGTTAGGGTCTTCGAGTTTGATATCGAGGTCATCTTCGAGTTCGATTTCGACTTCGACTTCAATTTCGACTTGGAGTTCGAGTTCAAGTTCGACTTCGAATTGGACTTTGATGCGAGTTTGCGGATAGTGGGCAAAATATCCCTCTAGTGTTTGTGGATCTCGTACTGCAGATGCAGTATCACTTTACCCTGCCACTTTGTTTTTGGTCCACGTCATCATCATCTCGCTCCTCGCATTAGAGTTAGGGTCTTCAAATTCGACTTCGAGTTAGACTTCGAATTCGACTTTGAGTTCGAGTTCGACTTCGAGTTCGATTTCGACTTCAGGTTCGACTTCGATTTCGACTTCAGGTTCGACTTCGATTTCAACTTCGACTTCGAGTTGGAGTTCGACCTCGAGTTTGAGTTCGAGTTCAACTTCAAGTTCGGCTTCGAGTTGGAGTTCGACTTGGAGTTCAATTTCGAGTCTGAGTTCAAGCTTGACTTCGATTTCGACTTGATACAAATTTGCGGGCAGTTGTCAAAATATCCCTCTAGTGTTTGTGGATCTCGTACTGGAAATGCAGTATCACTTTACCCTGCCACTTTGCTTTTGGCCCACATCATCATCATCTCGGTCCTCGCATTAGGGTTAGGGTCTTCGAGTTTGCCATCGAGTTCATCTTCGAGTTCAATTTCGACTTCGAATTCTATTTCGACTTGGAGTTCGAGTTCGAGTTCGATTTCGAATTGAAATTTGATGCGAGTTTGCGGGTAGTGGGCAAAATATCCCTCTAGTGTTTGTGGATCTCGTACTGGAGATGCAGTATCACTTTACCCTGCCACTTTGTTTTTGGTCCACGTCATCATCATCTCGCTCCTCGCATTAGAGTTAGGGTCTTCAAATTCGACTTCGAGTTAGACTTCGAATTCGACTTTGAGTTCGAGTTCGACTTCGAGTTCGATTTCGACTTCGGGTTCGACTTCGATTTCGACTTCAGGTTCGACTTCGATTTCAACTTCGACTTCGAGTTCGAGTTCGACCTCGCGTTTGAGTTCGAGTTTGCCATCGAGATCGTCTTCGAGTTCAATTTCGACTTCGAATTCTATTTCGACTTGGAGTTCGAGTTCGAGTTCGATTTCGAATTGAAATTTGATGCGAGTTTGCGGGTAGTGGGCAAAATATCCCTCTAGTGTTTGTGGATCTCGTACTGGAGATGCAGTATCACTTTACCCTGCCACTTTGTTTTTGGCCCACGTCATCATCATCTTGGTCCTCGCATTAGAGTTAGGGTCTTCGAGTTTGATATCGAGGTCATCTTCGAGTTCGATTTCGACTTCGACTTCAATTTCGACTTGGAGTTCGAGTTCAAGTTCGAATTCGAATTGGACTTTGATGCGAGTTTGCGGATAGTGGGCAAAATATCCCTCTAGTGTTTGTGGATCTCGTACTGCAGATGCAGTATCACTTTACCCTGCCACTTTGTTTTTGGTCCACGTCATCATCATCTCGCTCCTCGCATTAGAGTTAGGGTCTTCAAATTCGACTTCGAGTTAGACTTCGAATTCGACTTTGAGTTCGAGTTCGACTTCGAGTTCGATTTCGACTTCGGGTTCGACTTCGATTTCGACTTCAGGTTCGACTTCGATTTCAACTTCGACTTCGAGTTCGAGTTCGACCTCGCGTTTGAGTTCGAGTTTGCCATCGAGATCGTCTTCGAGTTGAATTTCGACTTCGAATTCTATTTCGACTTGGAGTTCGAGTTCGAGTTCGATTTCGAATTGAAATTTGATGCGAGTTTGCGGGTAGTGGGCAAAATATCCGTCTAGTGTTTGTGGATCTCGTACTGGAGATGCAGTATCACTTTACCCTGCCACTTTGTTTTTGGCCCACGTCATCATCATCTTGGTCCTCGCATTAGAGTTAGGGTCTTCGAGTTTGATATCGAGGTCATCTTCGAGTTCGATTTCGACTTCAACTTCGATTTCGACTTGGAGTTCGAGTTCAAGTTCGACTTCGAATTGGACTTTGATGCGAGTTTGCGGATAGTGGGCAAAATATCCCTCTAGTGTTTGTGGATCTCGTACTGCAGATGCAGTATCACTTTACCCTGCCACTTTGTTTTTGGCCCACGTCATCATCATCTCGGTCCTCGCATTAGAGTTAGGGTCTTCGAGTTTGATATCGAGGTCATCTTCGAGTTCGATTTCGACTTCGACTTCAATTTCGACTTGGAGTTCGAGTTCAAGTTCGACTTCGAATTGGACTTTGATGCGAGTTTGCGGATAGTGGGCAAAATATCCCTCTAGTGTTTGTGGATCTCGTACTGCAGATGCAGTATCACTTTACCCTGCCACTTTGTTTTTGGTCCACGTCATCATCATCTCGCTCCTCGCATTAGAGTTAGGGTCTTCAAATTCGACTTCGAGTTAGACTTCGAATTCGACTTTGAGTTCGAGTTCGACTTCGAGTTCGATTTCGACTTCGGGTTCGACTTCGATTTCGACTTCAGGTTCGACTTCGATTTCAACTTCGACTTCGAGTTCGAGTTCGACCTCGCGTTTGAGTTCGAGTTTGCCATCGAGATCGTCTTCGAGTTCAATTTCGACTTCGAATTCTATTTCGACTTGGAGTTCGAGTTCGACTTCATGTTCGGCTTCGAGTTGGAGTTCGACTTGGAGTTCAATTTCGAGTCTGAGTTCAAGCTTGACTTCGATTTCGACTTGATACAAATTTGCGGGCAGTTGTCAAAATATCCCTCTAGTGTTTGTGGATCTCGTACTGGAAATGCAGTATCACTTTACCCTGCCACTTTGCTTTTGGCCCGCATCATCATCATCTCGGTCCTCGCATTAGGGTTAGGGTCTTCGAGTTTGCCATCGAGTTCATCTTCGAGTTCAATTTCGACTTCGAATTCTATTTCGACTTGGAGTTCGAGTTCGAGTTCGATTTCGAATTGAAATTTGATGCGAGTTTGCGGGTAGTGGGCAAAATATCCCTCTAGTGTTTGTGGATCTCGTACTGGAGATGCAGTATCACTTTACCCTGCCACTTTGTTTTTGGTCCACGTCATCATCATCTCGCTCCTCGCATTAGAGTTAGGGTCTTCAAATTCGACTTCGAGTTAGACTTCGAATTCGACTTTGAGTTCGAGTTCGACTTCGAGTTCGATTTCGACTTCGGGTTCGACTTCGATTTCGACTTCAGGTTCGACTTCGATTTCAACTTCGACTTCGAGTTCGAGTTCGACCTCGCGTTTGAGTTCGAGTTTGCCATCGAGATCGTCTTCGAGTTCAATTTCGACTTCGAATTCTATTTCGACTTGGAGTTCGAGTTCGAGTTCGATTTCGAATTGAAATTTGATGCGAGTTTGCGGGTAGTGGGCAAAATATCCCTCTAGTGTTTGTGGATCTCGTACTGGAGATGCAGTATCACTTTACCCTGCCACTTTGTTTTTGGCCCACGTCATCATCATCTTGGTCCTCGCATTAGAGTTAGGGTCTTCGAGTTTGATATCGAGGACATCTTCGAGTTCGATTTCGACTTCAACTTCGATTTCGACTTGGAGTTCGAGTTCAAGTTCGACTTCGAATTGGACTTTGATGCGAGTTTGCGGATAGTGGGCAAAATATCCCTCTAGTGTTTGTGGATCTCGTACTGCAGATGCAGTATCACTTTACCCTGCCACTTTGTTTTTGGCCCACGTCATCATCATCTCGGTCCTCGCATTAGAGTTAGGGTCTTCGAGTTTGATATCGAGGTCATCTTCGAGTTCGATTTCGACTTCGACTTCAATTTCGACTTGGAGTTCGAGTTCAAGTTCGACTTCGAATTGGACTTTGATGCGAGTTTGCGGATAGTGGGCAAAATATCCCTCTAGTGTTTGTGGATCTCGTACTGCAGATGCAGTATCACTTTACCCTGCCACTTTGTTTTTGGTCCACGTCATCATCATCTCGCTCCTCGCATTAGAGTTAGGGTCTTCAAATTCGACTTCGAGTTAGACTTCGAATTCGACTTTGAGTTCGAGTTCGACTTCGAGTTCGATTTCGACTTCGGGTTCGACTTCGATTTCGACTTCAGGTTCGACTTCGATTTCAACTTCGAATTCGAGTTCGAGTTCGACCTCGCATTTGAGTTCGAGTTTGCCATCGAGATCGTCTTCGAGTTCAATTTCGACTTCGAATCCTATTTCGACTTGGAGTTCGAGTTCGAGTTCGATTTCGAATTGAAATTTGATGCGAGTTTGCGGGTAGTGGGCAAAATATCCCTCTAGTGTTTGTGGATCTCGTACTGGAGATGCAGTATCACTTTACCCTGCCACTTTGTTTTTGGCCCACGTCATCATCATCTCGCTCCTCGCATTAGAGTTAGGGTCTTCAAATTCGACTTCGAGTTAGACTTCGAATTCGACTTTGAGTTCGAGTTCGACTTCGAGTTCGATTTCGACTTCGGGTTCGACTTCGATTTCGACTTCAGGTTCGACTTCGATTTCAACTTCGACTTCGAGTTCGAGTTCGACCTCGCGTTTGAGTTCGAGTTTGCCATCGAGATCGTCTTCGAGTTCAATTTCGACTTCGAATTCTATTTCGACTTGGAGTTCGAGTTCGAGTTCGATTTCGAATTGAAATTTGATGCGAGTTTGCGGGTAGTGGGCAAAATATCCGTCTAGTGTTTGTGGATCTCGTACTGGAGATGCAGTATCACTTTACCCTGCCACTTTGTTTTTGGCCCACGTCATCATCATCTTGGTCCTCGCATTAGAGTTAGGGTCTTCGAGTTTGATATCGAGGTCATCTTCGAGTTCGATTTCGACTTCGACTTCAATTTCGACTTGGAGTTCGAGTTCAAGTTCGACTTCGAATTGGACTTTGATGCGAGTTTGCGGATAGTGGGCAAAATATCCCTCTAGTGTTTGTGGATCTCGTACTGCAGATGCAGTATCACTTTACCCTGCCACTTTGTTTTTGGTCCACGTCATCATCATCTCGCTCCTCGCATTAGAGTTAGGGTCTTCAAATTCGACTTCGAGTTAGACTTCGAATTCGACTTTGAGTTCGAGTTCGACTTCGAGTTCGATTTCGACTTCGGGTTCGACTTCGATTTCGACTTCAGGTTCGACTTCGATTTCAACTTCGACTTCGAGTTCGAGTTCGACCTCGCGTTTGAGTTCGAGTTTGCCATCGAGATCGTCTTCGAGTTCAATTTCGACTTCGAATTCTATTTCGACTTGGAGTTCGAGTTCGAGTTCGATTTCGAATTGAAATTTGATGCGAGTTTGCGGGTAGTGGGCAAAATATCCCTCTAGTGTTTGTGGATCTCGTACTGGAGATGCAGTATCACTTTACCCTGCCACTTTGTTTTTGGCCCACGTCATCATCATCTCGGTCCTCGCATTAGAGTTAGGGTCTTCGAGTTTGATATCGAGGTCATCTTCGAGTTCGATTTCGACTTCGACTTCAATTTCGACTTGGAGTTCGAGTTCAAGTTCGACTTCGAATTGGACTTTGATGCGAGTTTGCGGATAGTGGGCAAAATATCCCTCTAGTGTTTGTGGATCTCGTACTGCAGATGCAGTATCACTTTACCCTGCCACTTTGTTTTTGGTCCACGTCATCATCATCTCGCTCCTCGCATTAGAGTTAGGGTCTTCAAATTCGACTTCGAGTTAGACTTCGAATTCGACTTTGAGTTCGAGTTCGACTTCGAGTTCGATTTCGACTTCGGGTTCGACTTCGATTTCGACTTCAGGTTCGACTTCGATTTCAACTTCGACTTCGAGTTCGAGTTCGACCTCGCGTTTGAGTTCGAGTTCGACTTCAAGTTCGGCTTCGAGTTGGAGTTCGACTTGGAGTTCAATTTCGAGTCTGAGTTCAAGCTTGACTTCGATTTCGACTTGATACAAATTTGCGGGCAGTTGTCAAAATATCCCTCTAGTGTTTGTGGATCTCGTACTGGAAATGCAGTATCACTTTACCCTGCCACTTTGCTTTTGGCCCACATCATCATCATCTCGGTCCTCGCATTAGGGTTAGGGTCTTCGAGTTTGCCATCGAGTTCATCTTCGAGTTCAATTTCGACTTCGAATTCTATTTCGACTTGGAGTTCGAGTTCGAGTTCGATTTCGAATTGAAATTTGATGCGAGTTTGCGGGTAGTGGGCAAAATATCCCTCTAGTGTTTGTGGATCTCGTACTGGAGATGCAGTATCACTTTACCCTGCCACTTTGTTTTTGGTCCACGTCATCATCATCTCGCTCCTCGCATTAGAGTTAGGGTCTTCAAATTCGACTTCGAGTTAGACTTCGAATTCGACTTTGAGTTCGAGTTCGACTTCGAGTTCGATTTCGACTTCGGGTTCGACTTCGATTTCGACTTCAGGTTCGACTTCGATTTCAACTTCGACTTCGAGTTCGAGTTCGACCTCGCGTTTGAGTTCGAGTTTGCCATCGAGATCGTCTTCGAGTTCAATTTCGACTTCGAATTCTATTTCGACTTGGAGTTCGAGTTCGAGTTCGATTTCGAATTGAAATTTGATGCGAGTTTGCGGGTAGTGGGCAAAATATCCCTCTAGTGTTTGTGGATCTCGTACTGGAGATGCAGTATCACTTTACCCTGCCACTTTGTTTTTGGCCCACGTCATCATCATCTTGGTCCTCGCATTAGAGTTAGGGTCTTCGAGTTTGATATCGAGGACATCTTCGAGTTCGATTTCGACTTCAACTTCGATTTCGACTTGGAGTTCGAGTTCAAGTTCGACTTCGAATTGGACTTTGATGCGAGTTTGCGGATAGTGGGCAAAATATCCCTCTAGTGTTTGTGGATCTCGTACTGCAGATGCAGTATCACTTTACCCTGCCACTTTGTTTTTGGCCCACGTCATCATCATCTCGGTCCTCGCATTAGAGTTAGGGTCTTCGAGTTTGATATCGAGGTCATCTTCGAGTTCGATTTCGACTTCGACTTCAATTTCGACTTGGAGTTCGAGTTCAAGTTCGACTTCGAATTGGACTTTGATGCGAGTTTGCGGATAGTGGGCAAAATATCCCTCTAGTGTTTGTGGATCAAGTACTGCAGATGCAGTATCACTTTACCCTGCCACTTTGTTTTTGGTCCACGTCATCATCATCTCGCTCCTCGCATTAGAGTTAGGGTCTTCAAATTCGACTTCGAGTTAGACTTCGAATTCGACTTTGAGTTCGAGTTCGACTTCGAGTTCGATTTCGACTTCAGGTTCGACTTCGATTTCGACTTCAGGTTCGACTTCGATTTCAACTTCGACTTCGAGTTCGAGTTCGACCTCGAGTTTGAGTTCGAGTTCGACTTCAAGTTCGGCTTCGAGTTGGAGTTCGACTTGGAGTTCAATTTCGAGTCTGAGTTCAAGCTTGACTTCGATTTCGACTTGATACAAATTTGCGGGCAGTTGTCAAAATATCCCTCTAGTGTTTGTGGATCTCGTACTGGAAATGCAGTATCACTTTACCCTGCCACTTTGCTTTTGGCCCACATCATCATCATCTCGGTCCTCGCATTAGGGTTAGGGTCTTCAAATTCGACTTCGAGTTAGACTTCGAATTCGACTTTGAGTTCGAGTTCGACTTCGAGTTCGATTTCGACTTCGGGTTCGACTTCGATTTCGACTTCAGGTTCGACTTCGATTTCAACTTCGACTTCGAGTTCGAGTTCGACCTCGCGTTTGAGTTCGAGTTCGACTTCAAGTTCGGCTTCGAGTTGGAGTTCGACTTGGAGTTCAATTTCGAGTCTGAGTTCAAGCTTGACTTCGATTTCGACTTGATACAAATTTGCGGGCAGTTGTCAAAATATCCCTCTAGTGTTTGTGGATCTCGTACTGGAAATGCAGTATCACTTTACCCTGCCACTTTGCTTTTGGCCCACATCATCATCATCTCGGTCCTCGCATTAGGGTTAGGGTCTTCGAGTTTGCCATCGAGTTCATCTTCGAGTTCAATTTCGACTTCGAATTCTATTTCGACTTGGAGTTCGAGTTCGAGTTCGATTTCGAATTGAAATTTGATGCGAGTTTGCGGGTAGTGGGCAAAATATCCCTCTAGTGTTTGTGGATCTCGTACTGGAGATGCAGTATCACTTTACCCTGCCACTTTGTTTTTGGTCCACGTCATCATCATCTCGCTCCTCGCATTAGAGTTAGGGTCTTCAAATTCGACTTCGAGTTAGACTTCGAATTCGACTTTGAGTTCGAGTTCGACTTCGAGTTCGATTTCGACTTCGGGTTCGACTTCGATTTCGACTTCAGGTTCGACTTCGATTTCAACTTCGACTTCGAGTTCGAGTTCGACCTCGCGTTTGAGTTCGAGTTTGCCATCGAGATCGTCTTCGAGTTCAATTTCGACTTCGAATTCTATTTCGACTTGGAGTTCGAGTTCGAGTTCGATTTCGAATTGAAATTTGATGCGAGTTTGCGGGTAGTGGGCAAAATATCCCTCTAGTGTTTGTGGATCTCGTACTGGAGATGCAGTATCACTTTACCCTGCCACTTTGTTTTTGGCCCACGTCATCATCATCTTGGTCCTCGCATTAGAGTTAGGGTCTTCGAGTTTGATATCGAGGACATCTTCGAGTTCGATTTCGACTTCAACTTCGATTTCGACTTGGAGTTCGAGTTCAAGTTCGACTTCGAATTGGACTTTGATGCGAGTTTGCGGATAGTGGGCAAAATATCCCTCTAGTGTTTGTGGATCTCGTACTGCAGATGCAGTATCACTTTACCCTGCCACTTTGTTTTTGGCCCACGTCATCATCATCTCGGTCCTCGCATTAGAGTTAGGGTCTTCGAGTTTGATATCGAGGTCATCTTCGAGTTCGATTTCGACTTCGACTTCAATTTCGACTTGGAGTTCGAGTTCAAGTTCGACTTCGAATTGGACTTTGATGCGAGTTTGCGGATAGTGGGCAAAATATCCCTCCAGTGTTTGTGGATCAAGTACTGCAGATGCAGTATCACTTTACCCTGCCACTTTGTTTTTGGTCCACGTCATCATCATCTCGCTCCTCGCATTAGAGTTAGGGTCTTCAAATTCGACTTCGAGTTAGACTTCGAATTCGACTTTGAGTTCGAGTTCGACTTCGAGTTCGATTTCGACTTCAGGTTCGACTTCGATTTCGACTTCAGGTTCGACTTCGATTTCAACTTCGACTTCGAGTTCGAGTTCGACCTCGAGTTTGAGTTCGAGTTCGACTTCAAGTTCGGCTTCGAGTTGGAGTTCGACTTGGAGTTCAATTTCGAGTCTGAGTTCAAGCTTGACTTCGATTTCGACTTGATACAAATTTGCGGGCAGTTGTCAAAATATCCCTCTAGTGTTTGTGGATCTCGTACTGGAAATGCAGTATCACTTTACCCTGCCACTTTGCTTTTGGCCCACATCATCATCATCTCGGTCCTCGCATTAGGGTTAGGGTCTTCAAATTCGACTTCGAGTTAGACTTCGAATTCGACTTTGAGTTCGAGTTCGACTTCGAGTTCGATTTCGACTTCGGGTTCGACTTCGATTTCGACTTCAGGTTCGACTTCGATTTCAACTTCGACTTCGAGTTCGAGTTCGACCTCGCGTTTGAGTTCGAGTTCGACTTCAAGTTCGGCTTCGAGTTGGAGTTCGACTTGGAGTTCAATTTCGAGTCTGAGTTCAAGCTTGACTTCGATTTCGACTTGATACAAATTTGCGGGCAGTTGTCAAAATATCCCTCTAGTGTTTGTGGATCTCGTACTGGAAATGCAGTATCACTTTACCCTGCCACTTTGCTTTTGGCCCACATCATCATCATCTCGGTCCTCGCATTAGGGTTAGGGTCTTCGAGTTTGCCATCGAGTTCATCTTCGAGTTCAATTTCGACTTCGAATTCTATTTCGACTTGGAGTTCGAGTTCGAGTTCGATTTCGAATTGAAATTTGATGCGAGTTTGCGGGTAGTGGGCAAAATATCCCTCTAGTGTTTGTGGATCTCGTACTGGAGATGCAGTATCACTTTACCCTGCCACTTTGTTTTTGGTCCACGTCATCATCATCTCGCTCCTCGCATTAGAGTTAGGGTCTTCAAATTCGACTTCGAGTTAGACTTCGAATTCGACTTTGAGTTCGAGTTCGACTTCGAGTTCGATTTCGACTTCGGGTTCGACTTCGATTTCGACTTCAGGTTCGACTTCGATTTCAACTTCGACTTCGAGTTCGAGTTCGACCTCGCGTTTGAGTTCGAGTTTGCCATCGAGATCGTCTTCGAGTTCAATTTCGACTTCGAATTCTATTTCGACTTGGAGTTCGAGTTCGAGTTCGATTTCGAATTGAAATTTGATGCGAGTTTGCGGGTAGTGGGCAAAATATCCCTCTAGTGTTTGTGGATCTCGTACTGGAGATGCAGTATCACTTTACCCTGCCACTTTGTTTTTGGCCCACGTCATCATCATCTCGGTCCTCGCATTAGAGTTAGGGTCTTCGAGTTTGATATCGAGGTCATCTTCGAGTTCGATTTCGACTTCGACTTCAATTTCGACTTGGAGTTCGAGTTCAAGTTCGACTTCGAATTGGACTTTGATGCGAGTTTGCGGATAGTGGGCAAAATATCCCTCTAGTGTTTGTGGATCTCGTACTGCAGATGCAGTATCACTTTACCCTGCCACTTTGTTTTTGGTCCACGTCATCATCATCTCGCTCCTCGCATTAGAGTTAGGGTCTTCAAATTCGACTTCGAGTTAGACTTCGAATTCGACTTTGAGTTCGAGTTCGACTTCGAGTTCGATTTCGACTTCAGGTTCGACTTCGATTTCGACTTCAGGTTCGACTTCGATTTCAACTTCGACTTCGAGTTGGAGTTCGACCTCGAGTTTGAGTTCGAGTTCGACTTCAAGTTCGGCTTCGAGTTGGAGTTCGACTTGGAGTTCAATTTCGAGTCTGAGTTCAAGCTTGACTTCGATTTCGACTTGATACAAATTTGCGGGCAGTTGTCAAAATATCCCTCTAGTGTTTGTGGATCTCGTACTGGAAATGCAGTATCACTTTACCCTGCCACTTTGCTTTTGGCCCACATCATCATCATCTCGGTCCTCGCATTAGGGTTAGGGTCTTCGAGTTTGCCATCGAGTTCATCTTCGAGTTCAATTTCGACTTCGAATTCTATTTCGACTTGGAGTTCGAGTTCGAGTTCGATTTCGAATTGAAATTTGATGCGAGTTTGCGGGTAGTGGGCAAAATATCCCTCTAGTGTTTGTGGATCTCGTACTGGAGATGCAGTATCACTTTACCCTGCCACTTTGTTTTTGGTCCACGTCATCATCATCTCGCTCCTCGCATTAGAGTTAGGGTCTTCAAATTCGACTTCGAATTAGACTTCGAATTCGACTTTGAGTTCGAGTTCGACTTCGAGTTCGATTTCGACTTCGGGTTCGACTTCGATTTCGACTTCAGGTTCGACTTCGATTTCAACTTCGACTTCGAGTTCGAGTTCGACCTCGCGTTTGAGTTCGAGTTTGCCATCGAGATCGTCTTCGAGTTCAATTTCGACTTCGAATTCTATTTCGACTTGGAGTTCGAGTTCGAGTTCGATTTCGAATTGAAATTTGATGCGAGTTTGCGGGTAGTGGGCAAAATATCCCTCTAGTGTTTGTGGATCTCGTACTGGAGATGCAGTATCACTTTACCCTGCCACTTTGTTTTTGGCCCACGTCATCATCATCTTGGTCCTCGCATTAGAGTTAGGGTCTTCGAGTTTGATATCGAGGTCATCTTCGAGTTCGATTTCGACTTCGACTTCAATTTCGACTTGGAGTTCGAGTTCAAGTTCGACTTCGAATTGGACTTTGATGCGAGTTTGCGGATAGTGGGCAAAATATCCCTCTAGTGTTTGTGGATCTCGTACTGCAGATGCAGTATCACTTTACCCTGCCACTTTGTTTTTGGTCCACGTCATCATCATCTCGCTCCTCGCATTAGAGTTAGGGTCTTCAAATTCGACTTCGAGTTAGACTTCGAATTCGACTTTGAGTTCGAGTTCGACTTCGAGTTCGATTTCGACTTCGGGTTCGACTTCGATTTCGACTTCAGGTTCGACTTCGATTTTAACTTCGACTTCGAGTTCGAGTTCGACCTCGCGTTTGAGTTCGAGTTTGCCATCGAGATCGTCTTCGAGTTGAATTTCGACTTCGAATTCTATTTCGACTTGGAGTTCGAGTTCGAGTTCGATTTCGAATTGAAATTTGATGCGAGTTTGCGGGTAGTGGGCAAAATATCCGTCTAGTGTTTGTGGATCTCGTACTGGAGATGCAGTATCACTTTACCCTGCCACTTTGTTTTTGGCCCACGTCATCATCATCTTGGTCCTCGCATTAGAGTTAGGGTCTTCGAGTTTGATATCGAGGTCATCTTCGAGTTCGATTTCGACTTCAACTTCGATTTCGACTTGGAGTTCGAGTTCAAGTTCGACTTCGAATTGGACTTTGATGCGAGTTTGCGGATAGTGGGCAAAATATCCCTCTAGTGTTTGTGGATCTCGTACTGCAGATGCAGTATCACTTTACCCTGCCACTTTGTTTTTGGCCCACGTCATCATCATCTCGGTCCTCGCATTAGAGTTAGGGTCTTCGAGTTTGATATCGAGGTCATCTTCGAGTTCGATTTCGACTTCGACTTCAATTTCGACTTGGAGTTCGAGTTCAAGTTCGACTTCGAATTGGACTTTGATGCGAGTTTGCGGATAGTGGGCAAAATATCCCTCTAGTGTTTGTGGATCTCGTACTGCAGATGCAGTATCACTTTACCCTGCCACTTTGTTTTTGGCCCACGTCATCATCATCTCGCTCCTCGCATTAGAGTTAGGGTCTTCAAATTCGACTTCGAGTTAGACTTCGAATTCGACTTTGAGTTCGAGTTCGACTTCGAGTTCGATTTCGACTTCGGGTTCGACTTCGATTTCGACTTCAGGTTCGACTTCGATTTCAACTTCGACTTCGAGTTCGAGTTCGACCTCGCGTTTGAGTTCGAGTTTGCCATCGAGATCGTCTTTGAGTTCAATTTCGACTTCGAATTCTATTTCGACTTGGAGTTCGAGTTCGAGTTCGATTTCGAATTGAAATTTGATGCGAGTTTGCGGGTAGTGGGCAAAATATCCCTCTAGTGTTTGTGGATCTCGTACTGGAGATGCAGTATCACTTTACCCTGCCACTTTGTTTTTGGCCCACGTCATCATCATCTCGGTCCTCGCATTAGAGTTAGGGTCTTCGAGTTTGATATCGAGGTCATCTTCGAGTTCGATTTCGACTTCGACTTCAATTTCGACTTGGAGTTCGAGTTCAAGTTCGACTTCGAATTGGACTTTGATGCGAGTTTGCGGATAGTGGGCAAAATATCCCTCTAGTGTTTGTGGATCTCGTACTGCAGATGCAGTATCACTTTACCCTGCCACTTTGTTTTTGGTCCACGTCATCATCATCTCGCTCCTCGCATTAGAGTTAGGGTCTTCAAATTCGACTTCGAGTTAGACTTCGAATTCGACTTTGAGTTCGAGTTCGACTTCGAGTTCGATTTCGACTTCAGGTTCGACTTCGATTTCGACTTCAGGTTCGACTTCGATTTCAACTTCGACTTCGAGTTGGAGTTCGACCTCGAGTTTGAGTTCGAGTTCGACTTCAAGTTCGGCTTCGAGTTGGAGTTCGACTTGGAGTTCAATTTCGAGTCTGAGTTCAAGCTTGACTTCGATTTCGACTTGATACAAATTTGCGGGCAGTTGTCAAAATATCCCTCTAGTGTTTGTGGATCTCGTACTGGAAATGCAGTATCACTTTACCCTGCCACTTTGCTTTTGGCCCACATCATCATCATCTCGGTCCTCGCATTAGGGTTAGGGTCTTCGAGTTTGCCATCGAGTTCATCTTCGAGTTCAATTTCGACTTCGAATTCTATTTCGACTTGGAGTTCGAGTTCGAGTTCGATTTCGAATTGAAATTTGATGCGAGTTTGCGGGTAGTGGGCAAAATATCCCTCTAGTGTTTGTGGATCTCGTACTGGAGATGCAGTATCACTTTACCCTGCCACTTTGTTTTTGGTCCACGTCATCATCATCTCGCTCCTCGCATTAGAGTTAGGGTCTTCAAATTCGACTTCGAGTTAGACTTCGAATTCGACTTTGAGTTCGAGTTCGACTTCGAGTTCGATTTCGACTTCGGGTTCGACTTCGATTTCGACTTCAGGTTCGACTTCGATTTCAACTTCGAATTCGAGTTCGAGTTCGACCTCGCGTTTGAGTTCGAGTTTGCCATCGAGATCGTCTTCGAGTTCAATTTCGACTTCGAATCCTATTTCGACTTGGAGTTCGAGTTCGAGTTCGATTTCGAATTGAAATTTGATGCGAGTTTGCGGGTAGTGGGCAAAATATCCCTCTAGTGTTTGTGGATCTCGTACTGGAGATGCAGTATCACTTTACCCTGCCACTTTGTTTTTGGCCCACGTCATCATCATCTCGCTCCTCGCATTAGAGTTAGGGTCTTCAAATTCGACTTCGAGTTAGACTTCGAATTCGACTTTGAGTTCGAGTTCGACTTCGAGTTCGATTTCGACTTCGGGTTCGACTTCGATTTCGACTTCAGGTTCGACTTCGATTTCAACTTCGACTTCGAGTTCGAGTTCGACCTCGCGTTTGAGTTCGAGTTTGCCATCGAGATCGTCTTCGAGTTGAATTTCGACTTCGAATTCTATTTCGACTTGGAGTTCGAGTTCGAGTTCGATTTCGAATTGAAATTTGATGCGAGTTTGCGGGTAGTGGGCAAAATATCCGTCTAGTGTTTGTGGATCTCGTACTGGAGATGCAGTATCACTTTACCCTGCCACTTTGTTTTTGGCCCACGTCATCATCATCTTGGTCCTCGCATTAGAGTTAGGGTCTTCGAGATTGATATCGAGGTCATCTTCGAGTTCGATTTCGACTTCAACTTCGATTTCGACTTGGAGTTCGAGTTCAAGTTCGACTTCGAATTGGACTTTGATGCGAGTTTGCGGATAGTGGGCAAAATATCCCTCTAGTGTTTGTGGATCTCGTACTGCAGATGCAGTATCACTTTACCCTGCCACTTTGTTTTTGGCCCACGTCATCATCATCTCGCTCCTCGCATTAGAGTTAGGGTCTTCAAATTCGACTTCGAGTTAGACTTCGAATTCGACTTTGAGTTCGAGTTCGACTTCGAGTTCGATTTCGACTTCGGGTTCGACTTCGATTTCGACTTCAGGTTCGACTTCGATTTCAACTTCGACTTCGAGTTCGAGTTCGACCTCGCGTTTGAGTTCGAGTTTGCCATCGAGATCGTCTTTGAGTTCAATTTCGACTTCGAATTCTATTTCGACTTGGAGTTCGAGTTCGAGTTCGATTTCGAATTGAAATTTGATGCGAGTTTGCGGGTAGTGGGCAAAATATCCCTCTAGTGTTTGTGGATCTCGTACTGGAGATGCAGTATCACTTTACCCTGCCACTTTGTTTTTGGCCCACGTCATCATCATCTCGGTCCTCGCATTAGAGTTAGGGTCTTCGAGTTTGATATCGAGGTCATCTTCGAGTTCGATTTCGACTTCGACTTCAATTTCGACTTGGAGTTCGAGTTCAAGTTCGACTTCGAATTGGACTTTGATGCGAGTTTGCGGATAGTGGGCAAAATATCCCTCTAGTGTTTGTGGATCTCGTACTGCAGATGCAGTATCACTTTACCCTGCCACTTTGTTTTTGGTCCACGTCATCATCATCTCGCTCCTCGCATTAGAGTTAGGGTCTTCAAATTCGACTTCGAGTTAGACTTCGAATTCGACTTTGAGTTCGAGTTCGACTTCGAGTTCGATTTCGACTTCAGGTTCGACTTCGATTTCGACTTCAGGTTCGACTTCGATTTCAACTTCGACTTCGAGTTGGAGTTCGACCTCGAGTTTGAGTTCGAGTTCGACTTCAAGTTCGGCTTCGAGTTGGAGTTCGACTTGGAGTTCAATTTCGAGTCTGAGTTCAAGCTTGACTTCGATTTCGACTTGATACAAATTTGCGGGCAGTTGTCAAAATATCCCTCTAGTGTTTGTGGATCTCGTACTGGAAATGCAGTATCACTTTACCCTGCCACTTTGCTTTTGGCCCACATCATCATCATCTCGGTCCTCGCATTAGGGTTAGGGTCTTCGAGTTTGCCATCGAGTTCATCTTCGAGTTCAATTTCGACTTCGAATTCTATTTCGACTTGGAGTTCGAGTTCGAGTTCGATTTCGAATTGAAATTTGATGCGAGTTTGCGGGTAGTGGGCAAAATATCCCTCTAGTGTTTGTGGATCTCGTACTGGAGATGCAGTATCACTTTACCCTGCCACTTTGTTTTTGGCCCACGTCATCATCATCTCGCTCCTCGCATTAGAGTTAGGGTCTTCAAATTCGACTTCGAGTTAGACTTCGAATTCGACTTTGAGTTCGAGTTCGACTTCGAGTTCGATTTCGACTTCGGGTTCGACTTCGATTTCGACTTCAGGTTCGACTTCGATTTCAACTTCGACTTCGAGTTCGAGTTCGACCTCGCGTTTGAGTTCGAGTTTGCCATCGAGATCGTCTTCGAGTTCAATTTCGACTTCGAATTCTATTTCGACTTGGAGTTCGAGTTCGAGTTCGATTTCGAATTGAAATTTGATGCGAGTTTGCGGGTAGTGGGCAAAATATCCGTCTAGTGTTTGTGGATCTCGTACTGGAGATGCAGTATCACTTTACCCTGCCACTTTGTTTTTGGCCCACGTCATCATCATCTTGGTCCTCGCATTAGAGTTAGGGTCTTCGAGTTTGATATCGAGGTCATCTTCGAGTTCGATTTCGACTTCAACTTCGATTTCGACTTGGAGTTCGAGTTCAAGTTCGACTTCGAATTGGACTTTGATGCGAGTTTGCGGATAGTGGGCAAAATATCCCTCTAGTGTTTGTGGATCTCGTACTGCAGATGCAGTATCACTTTACCCTGCCACTTTGTTTTTGGCCCACGTCATCATCATCTCGCTCCTCGCATTAGAGTTAGGGTCTTCAAATTCGACTTCGAGTTAGACTTCGAATTCGACTTTGAGTTCGAGTTCGACTTCGAGTTCGATTTCGACTTCGGGTTCGACTTCGATTTCGACTTCAGGTTCGACTTCGATTTCAACTTCGACTTCGAGTTCGAGTTCGACCTCGCGTTTGAGTTCGAGTTTGCCATCGAGATCGTCTTTGAGTTCAATTTCGACTTCGAATTCTATTTCGACTTGGAGTTCGAGTTCGAGTTCGATTTCGAATTGAAATTTGATGCGAGTTTGCGGGTAGTGGGCAAAATATCCCTCTAGTGTTTGTGGATCTCGTACTGGAGATGCAGTATCACTTTACCCTGCCACTTTGTTTTTGGCCCACGTCATCATCATCTCGGTCCTCGCATTAGAGTTAGGGTCTTCGAGTTTGATATCGAGGTCATCTTCGAGTTCGATTTCGACTTCGACTTCAATTTCGACTTGGAGTTCGAGTTCAAGTTCGACTTCGAATTGGACTTTGATGCGAGTTTGCGGATAGTGGGCAAAATATCCCTCTAGTGTTTGTGGATCTCGTACTGCAGATGCAGTATCACTTTACCCTGCCACTTTGTTTTTGGTCCACGTCATCATCATCTCGCTCCTCGCATTAGAGTTAGGGTCTTCAAATTCGACTTCGAGTTAGACTTCGAATTCGACTTTGAGTTCGAGTTCGACTTCGAGTTCGATTTCGACTTCAGGTTCGACTTCGATTTCGACTTCAGGTTCGACTTCGATTTCAACTTCGACTTCGAGTTGGAGTTCGACCTCGAGTTTGAGTTCGAGTTCGACTTCAAGTTCGGCTTCGAGTTGGAGTTCGACTTGGAGTTCAATTTCGAGTCTGAGTTCAAGCTTGACTTCGATTTCGACTTGATACAAATTTGCGGGCAGTTGTCAAAATATCCCTCTAGTGTTTGTGGATCTCGTACTGGAAATGCAGTATCACTTTACCCTGCCACTTTGCTTTTGGCCCACATCATCATCATCTCGGTCCTCGCATTAGGGTTAGGGTCTTCGAGTTTGCCATCGAGTTCATCTTCGAGTTCAATTTCGACTTCGAATTCTATTTCGACTTGGAGTTCGAGTTCGAGTTCGATTTCGAATTGAAATTTGATGCGAGTTTGCGGGTAGTGGGCAAAATATCCCTCTAGTGTTTGTGGATCTCGTACTGGAGATGCAGTATCACTTTACCCTGCCACTTTGTTTTTGGTCCACGTCATCATCATCTCGCTCCTCGCATTAGAGTTAGGGTCTTCAAATTCGACTTCGAGTTAGACTTCGAATTCGACTTTGAGTTCGAGTTCGACTTCGAGTTCGATTTCGACTTCGGGTTCGACTTCGATTTCGACTTCAGGTTCGACTTCGATTTCAACTTCGACTTCGAGTTCGAGTTCGACCTCGCGTTTGAGTTCGAGTTTGCCATCGAGATCGTCTTCGAGTTCAATTTCGACTTCGAATTCTATTTCGACTTGGAGTTCGAGTTCGAGTTCGATTTCGAATTGAAATTTGATGCGAGTTTGCGGGTAGTGGGCAAAATATCCGTCTAGTGTTTGTGGATCTCGTACTGGAGATGCAGTATCACTTTACCCTGCCACTTTGTTTTTGGCCCACGTCATCATCATCTTGGTCCTCGCATTAGAGTTAGGGTCTTCGAGTTTGATATCGAGGTCATCTTCGAGTTCGATTTCGACTTCAACTTCGATTTCGACTTGGAGTTCGAGTTCAAGTTCGACTTCGAATTGGACTTTGATGCGAGTTTGCGGATAGTGGGCAAAATATCCCTCTAGTGTTTGTGGATCTCGTACTGCAGATGCAGTATCACTTTACCCTGCCACTTTGTTTTTGGCCCACGTCATCATCATCTCGGTCCTCGCATTAGAGTTAGGGTCTTCGAGTTTGATATCGAGGTCATCTTCGAGTTCGATTTCGACTTCGACTTCAGTTTCGACTTGGAGTTCGAGTTCAAGTTCGACTTCGAATTGGACTTTGATGCGAGTTTGCGGATAGTGGGCAAAATATCCCTCTAGTGTTTGTGGATCTCGTACTGCAGATGCAGTATCACTTTACCCTGCCACTTTGTTTTTGGTCCACGTCATCATCATCTCGCTCCTCGCATTAGAGTTAGGGTCTTCAAATTCGACTTCGAGTTAGACTTCGAATTCGACTTTGAGTTCGAGTTCGACTTCGAGTTCGATTTCGACTTCGGGTTCGACTTCGATTTCGACTTCAGGTTCGACTTCGATTTCAACTTCGACTTCGAGTTCGAGTTCGACCTCGCGTTTGAGTTCGAGTTTGCCATCGAGATCGTCTTCGAGTTCAATTTCGACTTCGAATTCTATTTCGACTTGGAGTTCGAGTTCGAGTTCGATTTCGAATTGAAATTTGATGCGAGTTTGCGGGTAGTGGGCAAAATATCCCTCTAGTGTTTGTGGATCTCGTACTGGAGATGCAGTATCACTTTACCCTGCCACTTTGTTTTTGGCCCACGTCATCATCATCTCGGTCCTCGCATTAGAGTTAGGGTCTTCGAGTTTGATATCGAGGTCATCTTCGAGTTCGATTTCGACTTCGACTTCAATTTCGACTTGGAGTTCGAGTTCAAGTTCGACTTCGAATTGGACTTTGATGCGAGTTTGCGGATAGTGGGCAAAATATCCCTCTAGTGTTTGTGGATCTCGTACTGCAGATGCAGTATCACTTTACCCTGCCACTTTGTTTTTGGTCCACGTCATCATCATCTCGCTCCTCGCATTAGAGTTAGGGTCTTCAAATTCGACTTCGAGTTAGACTTCGAATTCGACTTTGAGTTCGAGTTCGACTTCGAGTTCGATTTCGACTTCAGGTTCGACTTCGATTTCGACTTCAGGTTCGACTTCGATTTCAACTTCGACTTCGAGTTGGAGTTCGACCTCGAGTTTGAGTTCGAGTTCGACTTCAAGTTCGGCTTCGAGTTGGAGTTCGACTTGGAGTTCAATTTCGAGTCTGAGTTCAAGCTTGACTTCGATTTCGACTTGATACAAATTTGCGGGCAGTTGTCAAAATATCCCTCTAGTGTTTGTGGATCTCGTACTGGAAATGCAGTATCACTTTACCCTGCCACTTTGCTTTTGGCCCACATCATCATCATCTCGGTCCTCGCATTAGGGTTAGGGTCTTCGAGTTTGCCATCGAGTTCATCTTCGAGTTCAATTTCGACTTCGACTTCAATTTCGACTTGGAGTTCGAGTTCAAGTTCGACTTCGAATTGGACTTTGATGCGAGTTTGCGGATAGTGGGCAAAATATCCCTCTAGTGTTTGTGGATCTCGTACTGCAGATGCAGTATCACTTTACCCTGCCACTTTGTTTTTGGTCCACGTCATCATCATCTCGCTCCTCGCATTAGAGTTAGGGTCTTCAAATTCGACTTCGAGTTAGACTTCGAATTCGACTTTGAGTTCGAGTTCGACTTCGAGTTCGATTTCGACTTCGGGTTCGACTTCGATTTCGACTTCAGGTTCGACTTCGATTTTAACTTCGACTTCGAGTTCGAGTTCGACCTCGCGTTTGAGTTCGAGTTTGCCATCGAGATCGTCTTCGAGTTGAATTTCGACTTCGAATTCTATTTCGACTTGGAGTTCGAGTTCGAGTTCGATTTCGAATTGAAATTTGATGCGAGTTTGCGGGTAGTGGGCAAAATATCCGTCTAGTGTTTGTGGATCTCGTACTGGAGATGCAGTATCACTTTACCCTGCCACTTTGTTTTTGGCCCACGTCATCATCATCTTGGTCCTCGCATTAGAGTTAGGGTCTTCGAGTTTGATATCGAGGTCATCTTCGAGTTCGATTTCGACTTCAACTTCGATTTCGACTTGGAGTTCGAGTTCAAGTTCGACTTCGAATTGGACTTTGATGCGAGTTTGCGGATAGTGGGCAAAATATCCCTCTAGTGTTTGTGGATCTCGTACTGCAGATGCAGTATCACTTTACCCTGCCACTTTGTTTTTGGCCCACGTCATCATCATCTCGGTCCTCGCATTAGAGTTAGGGTCTTCGAGTTTGATATCGAGGTCATCTTCGAGTTCGATTTCGACTTCGACTTCAATTTCGACTTGGAGTTCGAGTTCAAGTTCGACTTCGAATTGGACTTTGATGCGAGTTTGCGGATAGTGGGCAAAATATCCCTCTAGTGTTTGTGGATCTCGTACTGCAGATGCAGTATCACTTTACCCTGCCACTTTGTTTTTGGCCCACGTCATCATCATCTCGCTCCTCGCATTAGAGTTAGGGTCTTCAAATTCGACTTCGAGTTAGACTTCGAATTCGACTTTGAGTTCGAGTTCGACTTCGAGTTCGATTTCGACTTCGGGTTCGACTTCGATTTCGACTTCAGGTTCGACTTCGATTTCAACTTCGACTTCGAGTTCGAGTTCGACCTCGCGTTTGAGTTCGAGTTTGCCATCGAGATCGTCTTCGAGTTGAATTTCGACTTCGAATTCTATTTCGACTTGGAGTTCGAGTTCGAGTTCGATTTCGAATTGAAATTTGATGCGAGTTTGCGGGTAGTGGGCAAAATATCCGTCTAGTGTTTGTGGATCTCGTACTGGAGATGCAGTATCACTTTACCCTGCCACTTTGTTTTTGGCCCACGTCATCATCATCTTGGTCCTCGCATTAGAGTTAGGGTCTTCGAGTTTGATATCGAGGTCATCTTCGAGTTCGATTTCGACTTCAACTTCGATTTCGACTTGGAGTTCGAGTTCAAGTTCGACTTCGAATTGGACTTTGATGCGAGTTTGCGGATAGTGGGCAAAATATCCCTCTAGTGTTTGTGGATCTCGTACTGCAGATGCAGTATCACTTTACCCTGCCACTTTGTTTTTGGCCCACGTCATCATCATCTCGGTCCTCGCATTAGAGTTAGGGTCTTCGAGTTTGATATCGAGGTCATCTTCGAGTTCGATTTCGACTTCGACTTCAGTTTCGACTTGGAGTTCGAGTTCAAGTTCGACTTCGAATTGGACTTTGATGCGAGTTTGCGGATAGTGGGCAAAATATCCCTCTAGTGTTTGTGGATCTCGTACTGCAGATGCAGTATCACTTTACCCTGCCACTTTGTTTTTGGTCCACGTCATCATCATCTCGCTCCTCGCATTAGAGTTAGGGTCTTCAAATTCGACTTCGAGTTAGACTTCGAATTCGACTTTGAGTTCGAGTTCGACTTCGAGTTCGATTTCGACTTCGGGTTCGACTTCGATTTCGACTTCAGGTTCGACTTCGATTTCAACTTCGACTTCGAGTTCGAGTTCGACCTCGCGTTTGAGTTCGAGTTTGCCATCGAGATCGTCTTCGAGTTCAATTTCGACTTCGAATTCTATTTCGACTTGGAGTTCGAGTTCGAGTTCGATTTCGAATTGAAATTTGATGCGAGTTTGCGGGTAGTGGGCAAAATATCCCTCTAGTGTTTGTGGATCTCGTACTGGAGATGCAGTATCACTTTACCCTGCCACTTTGTTTTTGGCCCACGTCATCATCATCTCGGTCCTCGCATTAGAGTTAGGGTCTTCGAGTTTGATATCGAGGTCATCTTCGAGTTCGATTTCGACTTCGACTTCAATTTCGACTTGGAGTTCGAGTTCAAGTTCGACTTCGAATTGGACTTTGATGCGAGTTTGCGGATAGTGGGCAAAATATCCCTCTAGTGTTTGTGGATCTCGTACTGCAGATGCAGTATCACTTTACCCTGCCACTTTGTTTTTGGTCCACGTCATCATCATCTCGCTCCTCGCATTAGAGTTAGGGTCTTCAAATTCGACTTCGAGTTAGACTTCGAATTCGACTTTGAGTTCGAGTTCGACTTCGAGTTCGATTTCGACTTCAGGTTCGACTTCGATTTCGACTTCAGGTTCGACTTCGATTTCAACTTCGACTTCGAGTTGGAGTTCGACCTCGAGTTTGAGTTCGAGTTCGACTTCAAGTTCGGCTTCGAGTTGGAGTTCGACTTGGAGTTCAATTTCGAGTCTGAGTTCAAGCTTGACTTCGATTTCGACTTGATACAAATTTGCGGGCAGTTGTCAAAATATCCCTCTAGTGTTTGTGGATCTCGTACTGGAAATGCAGTATCACTTTACCCTGCCACTTTGCTTTTGGCCCACATCATCATCATCTCGGTCCTCGCATTAGGGTTAGGGTCTTCGAGTTTGCCATCGAGTTCATCTTCGAGTTCAATTTCGACTTCGAATTCTATTTCGACTTGGAGTTCGAGTTCGAGTTCGATTTCGAATTGAAATTTGATGCGAGTTTGCGGGTAGTGGGCAAAATATCCCTCTAGTGTTTGTGGATCTCGTACTGGAGATGCAGTATCACTTTACCCTGCCACTTTGTTTTTGGTCCACGTCATCATCATCTCGCTCCTCGCATTAGAGTTAGGGTCTTCAAATTCGACTTCGAGTTAGACTTCGAATTCGACTTTGAGTTCGAGTTCGACTTCGAGTTCGATTTCGACTTCGGGTTCGACTTCGATTTCGACTTCAGGTTCGACTTCGATTTCAACTTCGACTTCGAGTTCGAGTTCGACCTCGCGTTTGAGTTCGAGTTTGCCATCGAGATCGTCTTCGAGTTCAATTTCGACTTCGAATTCTATTTCGACTTGGAGTTCGAGTTCGAGTTCGATTTCGAATTGAAATTTGATGCGAGTTTGCGGGTAGTGGGCAAAATATCCCTCTAGTGTTTGTGGATCTCGTACTGGAGATGCAGTATCACTTTACCCTGCCACTTTGTTTTTGGCCCACGTCATCATCATCTTGGTCCTCGCATTAGAGTTAGGGTCTTCGAGTTTGATATCGAGGTCATCTTCGAGTTCGATTTCGACTTCGACTTCAATTTCGACTTGGAGTTCGAGTTCAAGTTCGAATTCGAATTGGACTTTGATGCGAGTTTGCGGATAGTGGGCAAAATATCCCTCTAGTGTTTGTGGATCTCGTACTGCAGATGCAGTATCACTTTACCCTGCCACTTTGTTTTTGGTCCACGTCATCATCATCTCGCTCCTCGCATTAGAGTTAGGGTCTTCAAATTCGACTTCGAGTTAGACTTCGAATTCGACTTTGAGTTCGAGTTCGACTTCGAGTTCGATTTCGACTTCGGGTTCGACTTCGATTTCGACTTCAGGTTCGACTTCGATTTCAACTTCGACTTCGAGTTCGAGTTCGACCTCGCGTTTGAGTTCGAGTTTGCCATCGAGATCGTCTTCGAGTTGAATTTCGACTTCGAATTCTATTTCGACTTGGAGTTCGAGTTCGAGTTCGATTTCGAATTGAAATTTGATGCGAGTTTGCGGGTAGTGGGCAAAATATCCGTCTAGTGTTTGTGGATCTCGTACTGGAGATGCAGTATCACTTTACCCTGCCACTTTGTTTTTGGCCCACGTCATCATCATCTTGGTCCTCGCATTAGAGTTAGGGTCTTCGAGTTTGATATCGAGGTCATCTTCGAGTTCGATTTCGACTTCAACTTCGATTTCGACTTGGAGTTCGAGTTCAAGTTCGACTTCGAATTGGACTTTGATGCGAGTTTGCGGATAGTGGGCAAAATATCCCTCTAGTGTTTGTGGATCTCGTACTGCAGATGCAGTATCACTTTACCCTGCCACTTTGTTTTTGGCCCACGTCATCATCATCTCGGTCCTCGCATTAGAGTTAGGGTCTTCGAGTTTGATATCGAGGTCATCTTCGAGTTCGATTTCGACTTCGACTTCAATTTCGACTTGGAGTTCGAGTTCAAGTTCGACTTCGAATTGGACTTTGATGCGAGTTTGCGGATAGTGGGCAAAATATCCCTCTAGTGTTTGTGGATCTCGTACTGCAGATGCAGTATCACTTTACCCTGCCACTTTGTTTTTGGTCCACGTCATCATCATCTCGCTCCTCGCATTAGAGTTAGGGTCTTCAAATTCGACTTCGAGTTAGACTTCGAATTCGACTTTGAGTTCGAGTTCGACTTCGAGTTCGATTTCGACTTCGGGTTCGACTTCGATTTCGACTTCAGGTTCGACTTCGATTTCAACTTCGACTTCGAGTTCGAGTTCGACCTCGCGTTTGAGTTCGAGTTTGCCATCGAGATCGTCTTCGAGTTCAATTTCGACTTCGAATTCTATTTCGACTTGGAGTTCGAGTTCGACTTCATGTTCGGCTTCGAGTTGGAGTTCGACTTGGAGTTCAATTTCGAGTCTGAGTTCAAGCTTGACTTCGATTTCGACTTGATACAAATTTGCGGGCAGTTGTCAAAATATCCCTCTAGTGTTTGTGGATCTCGTACTGGAAATGCAGTATCACTTTACCCTGCCACTTTGCTTTTGGCCCGCATCATCATCATCTCGGTCCTCGCATTAGGGTTAGGGTCTTCGAGTTTGCCATCGAGTTCATCTTCGAGTTCAATTTCGACTTCGAATTCTATTTCGACTTGGAGTTCGAGTTCGAGTTCGATTTCGAATTGAAATTTGATGCGAGTTTGCGGGTAGTGGGCAAAATATCCCTCTAGTGTTTGTGGATCTCGTACTGGAGATGCAGTATCACTTTACCCTGCCACTTTGTTTTTGGTCCACGTCATCATCATCTCGCTCCTCGCATTAGAGTTAGGGTCTTCAAATTCGACTTCGAGTTAGACTTCGAATTCGACTTTGAGTTCGAGTTCGACTTCGAGTTCGATTTCGACTTCGGGTTCGACTTCGATTTCGACTTCAGGTTCGACTTCGATTTCAACTTCGACTTCGAGTTCGAGTTCGACCTCGCGTTTGAGTTCGAGTTTGCCATCGAGATCGTCTTCGAGTTCAATTTCGACTTCGAATTCTATTTCGACTTGGAGTTCGAGTTCGAGTTCGATTTCGAATTGAAATTTGATGCGAGTTTGCGGGTAGTGGGCAAAATATCCCTCTAGTGTTTGTGGATCTCGTACTGGAGATGCAGTATCACTTTACCCTGCCACTTTGTTTTTGGCCCACGTCATCATCATCTTGGTCCTCGCATTAGAGTTAGGGTCTTCAAATTCGACTTCGAGTTAGACTTCGAATTCGACTTTGAGTTCGAGTTCGACTTCGAGTTCGATTTCGACTTCGGGTTCGACTTCGATTTCGACTTCAGGTTCGACTTCGATTTCAACTTCGACTTCGAGTTCGAGTTCGACCTCGCGTTTGAGTTCGAGTTTGCCATCGAGATCGTCTTCGAGTTGAATTTCGACTTCGAATTCTATTTCGACTTGGAGTTCGAGTTCGAGTTCGATTTCGAATTGAAATTTGATGCGAGTTTGCGGGTAGTGGGCAAAATATCCGTCTAGTGTTTGTGGATCTCGTACTGGAGATGCAGTATCACTTTACCCTGCCACTTTGTTTTTGGCCCACGTCATCATCATCTTGGTCCTCGCATTAGAGTTAGGGTCTTCGAGTTTGATATCGAGGTCATCTTCGAGTTCGATTTCGACTTCAACTTCGATTTCGACTTGGAGTTCGAGTTCAAGTTCGACTTCGAATTGGACTTTGATGCGAGTTTGCGGATAGTGGGCAAAATATCCCTCTAGTGTTTGTGAATCTCGTACTGCAGATGCAGTATCACTTTACCCTGCCACTTTGTTTTTGGCCCACGTCATCATCATCTCGGTCCTCGCATTAGAGTTAGGGTCTTCGAGTTTGATATCGAGGTCATCTTCGAGTTCGATTTCGACTTCGACTTCAATTTCGACTTGGAGTTCGAGTTCAAGTTCGACTTCGAATTGGACTTTGATGCGAGTTTGCGGATAGTGGGCAAAATATCCCTCTAGTGTTTGTGGATCTCGTACTGCAGATGCAGTATCACTTTACCCTGCCACTTTGTTTTTGGCCCACGTCATCATCATCTCGCTCCTCGCATTAGAGTTAGGGTCTTCAAATTCGACTTCGAGTTAGACTTCGAATTCGACTTTGAGTTCGAGTTCGACTTCGAGTTCGATTTCGACTTCGGGTTCGACTTCGATTTCGACTTCAGGTTCGACTTCGATTTCAACTTCGACTTCGAGTTCGAGTTCGACCTCGCGTTTGAGTTCGAGTTTGCCATCGAGATCGTCTTCGAGTTCAATTTCGACTTCGAATTCTATTTCGACTTGGAGTTCGAGTTCGAGTTCGATTTCGAATTGAAATTTGATGCGAGTTTGCGGGTAGTGGGCAAAATATCCGTCTAGTGTTTGTGGATCTCGTACTGGAGATGCAGTATCACTTTACCCTGCCACTTTGTTTTTGGCCCACGTCATCATCATCTTGGTCCTCGCATTAGAGTTAGGGTCTTCGAGTTTGATATCGAGGTCATCTTCGAGTTCGATTTCGACTTCAACTTCGATTTCGACTTGGAGTTCGAGTTCAAGTTCGACTTCGAATTGGACTTTGATGCGAGTTTGCGGATAGTGGGCAAAATATCCCTCTAGTGTTTGTGGATCTCGTACTGCAGATGCAGTATCACTTTACCCTGCCACTTTGTTTTTGGCCCACGTCATCATCATCTCGGTCCTCGCATTAGAGTTAGGGTCTTCGAGTTTGATATCGAGGTCATCTTCGAGTTCGATTTCGACTTCGACTTCAGTTTCGACTTGGAGTTCGAGTTCAAGTTCGACTTCGAATTGGACTTTGATGCGAGTTTGCGGATAGTGGGCAAAATATCCCTCTAGTGTTTGTGGATCTCGTACTGCAGATGCAGTATCACTTTACCCTGCCACTTTGTTTTTGGTCCACGTCATCATCATCTCGCTCCTCGCATTAGAGTTAGGGTCTTCAAATTCGACTTCGAGTTAGACTTCGAATTCGACTTTGAGTTCGAGTTCGACTTCGAGTTCGATTTCGACTTCGGGTTCGACTTCGATTTCGACTTCAGGTTCGACTTCGATTTCAACTTCGACTTCGAGTTCGAGTTCGACCTCGCGTTTGAGTTCGAGTTTGCCATCGAGATCGTCTTCGAGTTCAATTTCGACTTCGAATTCTATTTCGACTTGGAGTTCGAGTTCGAGTTCGATTTCGAATTGAAATTTGATGCGAGTTTGCGGGTAGTGGGCAAAATATCCCTCTAGTGTTTGTGGATCTCGTACTGGAGATGCAGTATCACTTTACCCTGCCACTTTGTTTTTGGCCCACGTCATCATCATCTCGGTCCTCGCATTAGAGTTAGGGTCTTCGAGTTTGATATCGAGGTCATCTTCGAGTTCGATTTCGACTTCGACTTCAATTTCGACTTGGAGTTCGAGTTCAAGTTCGACTTCGAATTGGACTTTGATGCGAGTTTGCGGATAGTGGGCAAAATATCCCTCTAGTGTTTGTGGATCTCGTACTGCAGATGCAGTATCACTTTACCCTGCCACTTTGTTTTTGGTCCACGTCATCATCATCTCGCTCCTCGCATTAGAGTTAGGGTCTTCAAATTCGACTTCGAGTTAGACTTCGAATTCGACTTTGAGTTCGAGTTCGACTTCGAGTTCGATTTCGACTTCAGGTTCGACTTCGATTTCGACTTCAGGTTCGACTTCGATTTCAACTTCGACTTCGAGTTGGAGTTCGACCTCGAGTTTGAGTTCGAGTTCGACTTCAAGTTCGGCTTCGAGTTGGAGTTCGACTTGGAGTTCAATTTCGAGTCTGAGTTCAAGCTTGACTTCGATTTCGACTTGATACAAATTTGCGGGCAGTTGTCAAAATATCCCTCTAGTGTTTGTGGATCTCGTACTGGAAATGCAGTATCACTTTACCCTGCCACTTTGCTTTTGGCCCACATCATCATCATCTCGGTCCTCGCATTAGGGTTAGGGTCTTCGAGTTTGCCATCGAGTTCATCTTCGAGTTCAATTTCGACTTCGAATTCTATTTCGACTTGGAGTTCGAGTTCGAGTTCGATTTCGAATTGAAATTTGATGCGAGTTTGCGGGTAGTGGGCAAAATATCCCTCTAGTGTTTGTGGATCTCGTACTGGAGATGCAGTATCACTTTACCCTGCCACTTTGTTTTTGGTCCACGTCATCATCATCTCGCTCCTCGCATTAGAGTTAGGGTCTTCAAATTCGACTTCGAGTTAGACTTCGAATTCGACTTTGAGTTCGAGTTCGACTTCGAGTTCGATTTCGACTTCGGGTTCGACTTCGATTTCGACTTCAGGTTCGACTTCGATTTCAACTTCGACTTCGAGTTCGAGTTCGACCTCGCGTTTGAGTTCGAGTTTGCCATCGAGATCGTCTTCGAGTTCAATTTCGACTTCGAATTCTATTTCGACTTGGAGTTCGAGTTCGAGTTCGATTTCGAATTGAAATTTGATGCGAGTTTGCGGGTAGTGGGCAAAATATCCCTCTAGTGTTTGTGGATCTCGTACTGGAGATGCAGTATCACTTTACCCTGCCACTTTGTTTTTGGCCCACGTCATCATCATCTTGGTCCTCGCATTAGAGTTAGGGTCTTCGAGTTTGATATCGAGGTCATCTTCGAGTTCGATTTCGACTTCGACTTCAATTTCGACTTGGAGTTCGAGTTCAAGTTCGAATTCGAATTGGACTTTGATGCGAGTTTGCGGATAGTGGGCAAAATATCCCTCTAGTGTTTGTGGATCTCGTACTGCAGATGCAGTATCACTTTACCCTGCCACTTTGTTTTTGGTCCACGTCATCATCATCTCGCTCCTCGCATTAGAGTTAGGGTCTTCAAATTCGACTTCGAGTTAGACTTCGAATTCGACTTTGAGTTCGAGTTCGACTTCGAGTTCGATTTCGACTTCGGGTTCGACTTCGATTTCGACTTCAGGTTCGACTTCGATTTCAACTTCGACTTCGAGTTCGAGTTCGACCTCGCGTTTGAGTTCGAGTTTGCCATCGAGATCGTCTTCGAGTTGAATTTCGACTTCGAATTCTATTTCGACTTGGAGTTCGAGTTCGAGTTCGATTTCGAATTGAAATTTGATGCGAGTTTGCGGGTAGTGGGCAAAATATCCGTCTAGTGTTTGTGGATCTCGTACTGGAGATGCAGTATCACTTTACCCTGCCACTTTGTTTTTGGCCCACGTCATCATCATCTTGGTCCTCGCATTAGAGTTAGGGTCTTCGAGTTTGATATCGAGGTCATCTTCGAGTTCGATTTCGACTTCAACTTCGATTTCGACTTGGAGTTCGAGTTCAAGTTCGACTTCGAATTGGACTTTGATGCGAGTTTGCGGATAGTGGGCAAAATATCCCTCTAGTGTTTGTGGATCTCGTACTGCAGATGCAGTATCACTTTACCCTGCCACTTTGTTTTTGGCCCACGTCATCATCATCTCGGTCCTCGCATTAGAGTTAGGGTCTTCGAGTTTGATATCGAGGTCATCTTCGAGTTCGATTTCGACTTCGACTTCAATTTCGACTTGGAGTTCGAGTTCAAGTTCGACTTCGAATTGGACTTTGATGCGAGTTTGCGGATAGTGGGCAAAATATCCCTCTAGTGTTTGTGGATCTCGTACTGCAGATGCAGTATCACTTTACCCTGCCACTTTGTTTTTGGTCCACGTCATCATCATCTCGCTCCTCGCATTAGAGTTAGGGTCTTCAAATTCGACTTCGAGTTAGACTTCGAATTCGACTTTGAGTTCGAGTTCGACTTCGAGTTCGATTTCGACTTCGGGTTCGACTTCGATTTCGACTTCAGGTTCGACTTCGATTTCAACTTCGACTTCGAGTTCGAGTTCGACCTCGCGTTTGAGTTCGAGTTTGCCATCGAGATCGTCTTCGAGTTCAATTTCGACTTCGAATTCTATTTCGACTTGGAGTTCGAGTTCGACTTCATGTTCGGCTTCGAGTTGGAGTTCGACTTGGAGTTCAATTTCGAGTCTGAGTTCAAGCTTGACTTCGATTTCGACTTGATACAAATTTGCGGGCAGTTGTCAAAATATCCCTCTAGTGTTTGTGGATCTCGTACTGGAAATGCAGTATCACTTTACCCTGCCACTTTGCTTTTGGCCCGCATCATCATCATCTCGGTCCTCGCATTAGGGTTAGGGTCTTCGAGTTTGCCATCGAGTTCATCTTCGAGTTCAATTTCGACTTCGAATTCTATTTCGACTTGGAGTTCGAGTTCGAGTTCGATTTCGAATTGAAATTTGATGCGAGTTTGCGGGTAGTGGGCAAAATATCCCTCTAGTGTTTGTGGATCTCGTACTGGAGATGCAGTATCACTTTACCCTGCCACTTTGTTTTTGGTCCACGTCATCATCATCTCGCTCCTCGCATTAGAGTTAGGGTCTTCAAATTCGACTTCGAGTTAGACTTCGAATTCGACTTTGAGTTCGAGTTCGACTTCGAGTTCGATTTCGACTTCGGGTTCGACTTCGATTTCGACTTCAGGTTCGACTTCGATTTCAACTTCGACTTCGAGTTCGAGTTCGACCTCGCGTTTGAGTTCGAGTTTGCCATCGAGATCGTCTTCGAGTTCAATTTCGACTTCGAATTCTATTTCGACTTGGAGTTCGAGTTCGAGTTCGATTTCGAATTGAAATTTGATGCGAGTTTGCGGGTAGTGGGCAAAATATCCCTCTAGTGTTTGTGGATCTCGTACTGGAGATGCAGTATCACTTTACCCTGCCACTTTGTTTTTGGCCCACGTCATCATCATCTTGGTCCTCGCATTAGAGTTAGGGTCTTCGAGTTTGATATCGAGGACATCTTCGAGTTCGATTTCGACTTCAACTTCGATTTCGACTTGGAGTTCGAGTTCAAGTTCGACTTCGAATTGGACTTTGATGCGAGTTTGCGGATAGTGGGCAAAATATCCCTCTAGTGTTTGTGGATCTCGTACTGCAGATGCAGTATCACTTTACCCTGCCACTTTGTTTTTGGCCCACGTCATCATCATCTCGGTCCTCGCATTAGAGTTAGGGTCTTCGAGTTTGATATCGAGGTCATCTTCGAGTTCGATTTCGACTTCGACTTCAATTTCGACTTGGAGTTCGAGTTCAAGTTCGACTTCGAATTGGACTTTGATGCGAGTTTGCGGATAGTGGGCAAAATATCCCTCTAGTGTTTGTGGATCTCGTACTGCAGATGCAGTATCACTTTACCCTGCCACTTTGTTTTTGGTCCACGTCATCATCATCTCGCTCCTCGCATTAGAGTTAGGGTCTTCAAATTCGACTTCGAGTTAGACTTCGAATTCGACTTTGAGTTCGAGTTCGACTTCGAGTTCGATTTCGACTTCGGGTTCGACTTCGATTTCGACTTCAGGTTCGACTTCGATTTCAACTTCGAATTCGAGTTCGAGTTCGACCTCGCATTTGAGTTCGAGTTTGCCATCGAGATCGTCTTCGAGTTCAATTTCGACTTCGAATCCTATTTCGACTTGGAGTTCGAGTTCGAGTTCGATTTCGAATTGAAATTTGATGCGAGTTTGCGGGTAGTGGGCAAAATATCCCTCTAGTGTTTGTGGATCTCGTACTGGAGATGCAGTATCACTTTACCCTGCCACTTTGTTTTTGGCCCACGTCATCATCATCTCGCTCCTCGCATTAGAGTTAGGGTCTTCAAATTCGACTTCGAGTTAGACTTCGAATTCGACTTTGAGTTCGAGTTCGACTTCGAGTTCGATTTCGACTTCGGGTTCGACTTCGATTTCGACTTCAGGTTCGACTTCGATTTCAACTTCGACTTCGAGTTCGAGTTCGACCTCGCGTTTGAGTTCGAGTTTGCCATCGAGATCGTCTTCGAGTTCAATTTCGACTTCGAATTCTATTTCGACTTGGAGTTCGAGTTCGAGTTCGATTTCGAATTGAAATTTGATGCGAGTTTGCGGGTAGTGGGCAAAATATCCGTCTAGTGTTTGTGGATCTCGTACTGGAGATGCAGTATCACTTTACCCTGCCACTTTGTTTTTGGCCCACGTCATCATCATCTTGGTCCTCGCATTAGAGTTAGGGTCTTCGAGTTTGATATCGAGGTCATCTTCGAGTTCGATTTCGACTTCGACTTCAATTTCGACTTGGAGTTCGAGTTCAAGTTCGACTTCGAATTGGACTTTGATGCGAGTTTGCGGATAGTGGGCAAAATATCCCTCTAGTGTTTGTGGATCTCGTACTGCAGATGCAGTATCACTTTACCCTGCCACTTTGTTTTTGGTCCACGTCATCATCATCTCGCTCCTCGCATTAGAGTTAGGGTCTTCAAATTCGACTTCGAGTTAGACTTCGAATTCGACTTTGAGTTCGAGTTCGACTTCGAGTTCGATTTCGACTTCGGGTTCGACTTCGATTTCGACTTCAGGTTCGACTTCGATTTCAACTTCGACTTCGAGTTCGAGTTCGACCTCGCGTTTGAGTTCGAGTTTGCCATCGAGATCGTCTTCGAGTTCAATTTCGACTTCGAATTCTATTTCGACTTGGAGTTCGAGTTCGAGTTCGATTTCGAATTGAAATTTGATGCGAGTTTGCGGGTAGTGGGCAAAATATCCCTCTAGTGTTTGTGGATCTCGTACTGGAGATGCAGTATCACTTTACCCTGCCACTTTGTTTTTGGCCCACGTCATCATCATCTCGGTCCTCGCATTAGAGTTAGGGTCTTCGAGTTTGATATCGAGGTCATCTTCGAGTTCGATTTCGACTTCGACTTCAATTTCGACTTGGAGTTCGAGTTCAAGTTCGACTTCGAATTGGACTTTGATGCGAGTTTGCGGATAGTGGGCAAAATATCCCTCTAGTGTTTGTGGATCTCGTACTGCAGATGCAGTATCACTTTACCCTGCCACTTTGTTTTTGGTCCACGTCATCATCATCTCGCTCCTCGCATTAGAGTTAGGGTCTTCAAATTCGACTTCGAGTTAGACTTCGAATTCGACTTTGAGTTCGAGTTCGACTTCGAGTTCGATTTCGACTTCGGGTTCGACTTCGATTTCGACTTCAGGTTCGACTTCGATTTCAACTTCGACTTCGAGTTCGAGTTCGACCTCGCGTTTGAGTTCGAGTTCGACTTCAAGTTCGGCTTCGAGTTGGAGTTCGACTTGGAGTTCAATTTCGAGTCTGAGTTCAAGCTTGACTTCGATTTCGACTTGATACAAATTTGCGGGCAGTTGTCAAAATATCCCTCTAGTGTTTGTGGATCTCGTACTGGAAATGCAGTATCACTTTACCCTGCCACTTTGCTTTTGGCCCACATCATCATCATCTCGGTCCTCGCATTAGGGTTAGGGTCTTCGAGTTTGCCATCGAGTTCATCTTCGAGTTCAATTTCGACTTCGAATTCTATTTCGACTTGGAGTTCGAGTTCGAGTTCGATTTCGAATTGAAATTTGATGCGAGTTTGCGGGTAGTGGGCAAAATATCCCTCTAGTGTTTGTGGATCTCGTACTGGAGATGCAGTATCACTTTACCCTGCCACTTTGTTTTTGGTCCACGTCATCATCATCTCGCTCCTCGCATTAGAGTTAGGGTCTTCAAATTCGACTTCGAGTTAGACTTCGAATTCGACTTTGAGTTCGAGTTCGACTTCGAGTTCGATTTCGACTTCGGGTTCGACTTCGATTTCGACTTCAGGTTCGACTTCGATTTCAACTTCGACTTCGAGTTCGAGTTCGACCTCGCGTTTGAGTTCGAGTTTGCCATCGAGATCGTCTTCGAGTTCAATTTCGACTTCGAATTCTATTTCGACTTGGAGTTCGAGTTCGAGTTCGATTTCGAATTGAAATTTGATGCGAGTTTGCGGGTAGTGGGCAAAATATCCCTCTAGTGTTTGTGGATCTCGTACTGGAGATGCAGTATCACTTTACCCTGCCACTTTGTTTTTGGCCCACGTCATCATCATCTTGGTCCTCGCATTAGAGTTAGGGTCTTCGAGTTTGATATCGAGGACATCTTCGAGTTCGATTTCGACTTCAACTTCGATTTCGACTTGGAGTTCGAGTTCAAGTTCAACTTCGAATTGGACTTTGATGCGAGTTTGCGGATAGTGGGCAAAATATCCCTCTAGTGTTTGTGGATCTCGTACTGCAGATGCAGTATCACTTTACCCTGCCACTTTGTTTTTGGCCCACGTCATCATCATCTCGGTCCTCGCATTAGAGTTAGGGTCTTCGAGTTTGATATCGAGGTCATCTTCGAGTTCGATTTCGACTTCGACTTCAATTTCGACTTGGAGTTCGAGTTCAAGTTCGACTTCGAATTGGACTTTGATGCGAGTTTGCGGATAGTGGGCAAAATATCCCTCTAGTGTTTGTGGATCAAGTACTGCAGATGCAGTATCACTTTACCCTGCCACTTTGTTTTTGGTCCACGTCATCATCATCTCGCTCCTCGCATTAGAGTTAGGGTCTTCAAATTCGACTTCGAGTTAGACTTCGAATTCGACTTTGAGTTCGAGTTCGACTTCGAGTTCGATTTCGACTTCAGGTTCGACTTCGATTTCGACTTCAGGTTCGACTTCGATTTCAACTTCGACTTCGAGTTCGAGTTCGACCTCGAGTTTGAGTTCGAGTTCGACTTCAAGTTCGGCTTCGAGTTGGAGTTCGACTTGGAGTTCAATTTCGAGTCTGAGTTCAAGCTTGACTTCGATTTCGACTTGATACAAATTTGCGGGCAGTTGTCAAAATATCCCTCTAGTGTTTGTGGATCTCGTACTGGAAATGCAGTATCACTTTACCCTGCCACTTTGCTTTTGGCCCACATCATCATCATCTCGGTCCTCGCATTAGGGTTAGGGTCTTCAAATTCGACTTCGAGTTAGACTTCGAATTCGACTTTGAGTTCGAGTTCGACTTCGAGTTCGATTTCGACTTCGGGTTCGACTTCGATTTCGACTTCAGGTTCGACTTCGATTTCAACTTCGACTTCGAGTTCGAGTTCGACCTCGCGTTTGAGTTCGAGTTCGACTTCAAGTTCGGCTTCGAGTTGGAGTTCGACTTGGAGTTCAATTTCGAGTCTGAGTTCAAGCTTGACTTCGATTTCGACTTGATACAAATTTGCGGGCAGTTGTCAAAATATCCCTCTAGTGTTTGTGGATCTCGTACTGGAAATGCAGTATCACTTTACCCTGCCACTTTGCTTTTGGCCCACATCATCATCATCTCGGTCCTCGCATTAGGGTTAGGGTCTTCGAGTTTGCCATCGAGTTCATCTTCGAGTTCAATTTCGACTTCGAATTCTATTTCGACTTGGAGTTCGAGTTCGAGTTCGATTTCGATTTGAAATTTGATGCGAGTTTGCGGGTAGTGGGCAAAATATCCCTCTAGTGTTTGTGGATCTCGTACTGGAGATGCAGTATCACTTTACCCTGCCACTTTGTTTTTGGTCCACGTCATCATCATCTCGCTCCTCGCATTAGAGTTAGGGTCTTCAAATTCGACTTCGAGTTAGACTTCGAATTCGACTTTGAGTTCGAGTTCGACTTCGAGTTCGATTTCGACTTCGGGTTCGACTTCGATTTCGACTTCAGGTTCGACTTCGATTTCAACTTCGACTTCGAGTTCGAGTTCGACCTCGCGTTTGAGTTCGAGTTTGCCATCGAGATCGTCTTCGAGTTCAATTTCGACTTCGAATTCTATTTCGACTTGGAGTTCGAGTTCGAGTTCGATTTCGAATTGAAATTTGATGCGAGTTTGCGGGTAGTGGGCAAAATATCCCTCTAGTGTTTGTGGATCTCGTACTGGAGATGCAGTATCACTTTACCCTGCCACTTTGTTTTTGGCCCACGTCATCATCATCTTGGTCCTCGCATTAGAGTTAGGGTCTTCGAGTTTGATATCGAGGACATCTTCGAGTTCGATTTCGACTTCAACTTCGATTTCGACTTGGAGTTCGAGTTCAAGTTCGACTTCGAATTGGACTTTGATGCGAGTTTGCGGATAGTGGGCAAAATATCCCTCTAGTGTTTGTGGATCTCGTACTGCAGATGCAGTATCACTTTACCCTGCCACTTTGTTTTTGGTCCACGTCATCATCATCTCGCTCCTCGCATTAGAGTTAGGGTCTTCAAATTCGACTTCGAGTTAGACTTCGAATTCGACTTTGAGTTCGAGTTCGACTTCGAGTTCGATTTCGACTTCAGGTTCGACTTCGATTTCGACTTCAGGTTCGACTTCGATTTCAACTTCGACTTCGAGTTGGAGTTCGACCTCGAGTTTGAGTTCGAGTTCGACTTCAAGTTCGGCTTCGAGTTGGAGTTCGACTTGGAGTTCAATTTCGAGTCTGAGTTCAAGCTTGACTTCGATTTCGACTTGATACAAATTTGCGGGCAGTTGTCAAAATATCCCTCTAGTGTTTGTGGATCTCGTACTGGAAATGCAGTATCACTTTACCCTGCCACTTTGCTTTTGGCCCACATCATCATCATCTCGGTCCTCGCATTAGGGTTAGGGTCTTCGAGTTTGCCATCGAGTTCATCTTCGAGTTCAATTTCGACTTCGAATTCTATTTCGACTTGGAGTTCGAGTTCGAGTTCGATTTCGAATTGAAATTTGATGCGAGTTTGCGGGTAGTGGGCAAAATATCCCTCTAGTGTTTGTGGATCTCGTACTGGAGATGCAGTATCACTTTACCCTGCCACTTTGTTTTTGGTCCACGTCATCATCATCTCGCTCCTCGCATTAGAGTTAGGGTCTTCAAATTCGACTTCGAGTTAGACTTCGAATTCGACTTTGAGTTCGAGTTCGACTTCGAGTTCGATTTCGACTTCGGGTTCGACTTCGATTTCGACTTCAGGTTCGACTTCGATTTCAACTTCGAATTCGAGTTCGAGTTCGCCCTCGCGTTTGAGTTCGAGTTTGCCATCGAGATCGTCTTCGAGTTCAATTTCGACTTCGAATCCTATTTCGACTTGGAGTTCGAGTTCGAGTTCGATTTCGAATTGAAATTTGATGCGAGTTTGCGGGTAGTGGGCAAAATATCCCTCTAGTGTTTGTGGATCTCGTACTGGAGATGCAGTATCACTTTACCCTGCCACTTTGTTTTTGGCCCACGTCATCATCATCTCGCTCCTCGCATTAGAGTTAGGGTCTTCAAATTCGACTTCGAGTTAGACTTCGAATTCGACTTTGAGTTCGAGTTCGACTTCGAGTTCGATTTCGACTTCGGGTTCGACTTCGATTTCGACTTCAGGTTCGACTTCGATTTCAACTTCGACTTCGAGTTCGAGTTCGACCTCGCGTTTGAGTTCGAGTTTGCCATCGAGATCGTCTTCGAGTTCAATTTCGACTTCGAATTCTATTTCGACTTGGAGTTCGAGTTCGAGTTCGATTTCGAATTGAAATTTGATGCGAGTTTGCGGGTAGTGGGCAAAATATCCCTCTAGTGTTTGTGGATCTCGTACTGGAGATGCAGTATCACTTTACCCTGCCACTTTGTTTTTGGCCCACGTCATCATCATCTCGGTCCTCGCATTAGAGTTAGGGTCTTCGAGTTTGATATCGAGGTCATCTTCGAGTTCGATTTCGACTTCGACTTCAATTTCGACTTGGAGTTCGAGTTCAAGTTCGACTTCGAATTGGACTTTGATGCGAGTTTGCGGATAGTGGGCAAAATATCCCTCTAGTGTTTGTGGATCTCGTACTGCAGATGCAGTATCACTTTACCCTGCCACTTTGTTTTTGGTCCACGTCATCATCATCTCGCTCCTCGCATTAGAGTTAGGGTCTTCAAATTCGACTTCGAGTTAGACTTCGAATTCGACTTTGAGTTCGAGTTCGACTTCGAGTTCGATTTCGACTTCAGGTTCGACTTCGATTTCGACTTCAGGTTCGACTTCGATTTCAACTTCGACTTCGAGTTGGAGTTCGACCTCGAGTTTGAGTTCGAGTTCGACTTCAAGTTCGGCTTCGAGTTGGAGTTCGACTTGGAGTTCAATTTCGAGTCTGAGTTCAAGCTTGACTTCGATTTCGACTTGATACAAATTTGCGGGCAGTTGTCAAAATATCCCTCTAGTGTTTGTGGATCTCGTACTGGAAATGCAGTATCACTTTACCCTGCCACTTTGCTTTTGGCCCACATCATCATCATCTCGGTCCTCGCATTAGGGTTAGGGTCTTCGAGTTTGCCATCGAGTTCATCTTCGAGTTCAATTTCGACTTCGAATTCTATTTCGACTTGGAGTTCGAGTTCGAGTTCGATTTCGAATTGAAATTTGATGCGAGTTTGCGGGTAGTGGGCAAAATATCCCTCTAGTGTTTGTGGATCTCGTACTGGAGATGCAGTATCACTTTACCCTGCCACTTTGTTTTTGGTCCACGTCATCATCATCTCGCTCCTCGCATTAGAGTTAGGGTCTTCAAATTCGACTTCGAATTAGACTTCGAATTCGACTTTGAGTTCGAGTTCGACTTCGAGTTCGATTTCGACTTCGGGTTCGACTTCGATTTCGACTTCAGGTTCGACTTCGATTTCAACTTCGACTTCGAGTTCGAGTTCGACCTCGCGTTTGAGTTCGAGTTTGCCATCGAGATCGTCTTCGAGTTCAATTTCGACTTCGAATTCTATTTCGACTTGGAGTTCGAGTTCGAGTTCGATTTCGAATTGAAATTTGATGCGAGTTTGCGGGTAGTGGGCAAAATATCCCTCTAGTGTTTGTGGATCTCGTACTGGAGATGCAGTATCACTTTACCCTGCCACTTTGTTTTTGGCCCACGTCATCATCATCTTGGTCCTCGCATTAGAGTTAGGGTCTTCGAGTTTGATATCGAGGTCATCTTCGAGTTCGATTTCGACTTCGACTTCAATTTCGACTTGGAGTTCGAGTTCAAGTTCGACTTCGAATTGGACTTTGATGCGAGTTTGCGGATAGTGGGCAAAATATCCCTCTAGTGTTTGTGGATCTCGTACTGCAGATGCAGTATCACTTTACCCTGCCACTTTGTTTTTGGTCCACGTCATCATCATCTCGCTCCTCGCATTAGAGTTAGGGTCTTCAAATTCGACTTCGAGTTAGACTTCGAATTCGACTTTGAGTTCGAGTTCGACTTCGAGTTCGATTTCGACTTCGGGTTCGACTTCGATTTCGACTTCAGGTTCGACTTCGATTTTAACTTCGACTTCGAGTTCGAGTTCGACCTCGCGTTTGAGTTCGAGTTTGCCATCGAGATCGTCTTCGAGTTGAATTTCGACTTCGAATTCTATTTCGACTTGGAGTTCGAGTTCGAGTTCGATTTCGAATTGAAATTTGATGCGAGTTTGCGGGTAGTGGGCAAAATATCCGTCTAGTGTTTGTGGATCTCGTACTGGAGATGCAGTATCACTTTACCCTGCCACTTTGTTTTTGGCCCACGTCATCATCATCTTGGTCCTCGCATTAGAGTTAGGGTCTTCGAGTTTGATATCGAGGTCATCTTCGAGTTCGATTTCGACTTCAACTTCGATTTCGACTTGGAGTTCGAGTTCAAGTTCGACTTCGAATTGGACTTTGATGCGAGTTTGCGGATAGTGGGCAAAATATCCCTCTAGTGTTTGTGGATCTCGTACTGCAGATGCAGTATCACTTTACCCTGCCACTTTGTTTTTGGCCCACGTCATCATCATCTCGGTCCTCGCATTAGAGTTAGGGTCTTCGAGTTTGATATCGAGGTCATCTTCGAGTTCGATTTCGACTTCGACTTCAATTTCGACTTGGAGTTCGAGTTCAAGTTCGAGTTCGAATTGGACTTTGATGCGAGTTTGCGGATAGTGGGCAAAATATCCCTCTAGTGTTTGTGGATCTCGTACTGCAGATGCAGTATCACTTTACCCTGCCACTTTGTTTTTGGCCCACGTCATCATCATCTCGCTCCTCGCATTAGAGTTAGGGTCTTCAAATTCGACTTCGAGTTAGACTTCGAATTCGACTTTGAGTTCGAGTTCGACTTCGAGTTCGATTTCGACTTCGGGTTCGACTTCGATTTCGACTTCAGGTTCGACTTCGATTTCAACTTCGACTTCGAGTTCGAGTTCGACCTCGCGTTTGAGTTCGAGTTTGCCATCGAGATCGTCTTTGAGTTCAATTTCGACTTCGAATTCTATTTCGACTTGGAGTTCGAGTTCGAGTTCGATTTCGAATTGAAATTTGATGCGAGTTTGCGGGTAGTGGGCAAAATATCCCTCTAGTGTTTGTGGATCTCGTACTGGAGATGCAGTATCACTTTACCCTGCCACTTTGTTTTTGGCCCACGTCATCATCATCTCGGTCCTCGCATTAGAGTTAGGGTCTTCGAGTTTGATATCGAGGTCATCTTCGAGTTCGATTTCGACTTCGACTTCAATTTCGACTTGGAGTTCGAGTTCAAGTTCGACTTCGAATTGGACTTTGATGCGAGTTTGCGGATAGTGGGCAAAATATCCCTCTAGTGTTTGTGGATCTCGTACTGCAGATGCAGTATCACTTTACCCTGCCACTTTGTTTTTGGTCCACGTCATCATCATCTCGCTCCTCGCATTAGAGTTAGGGTCTTCAAATTCGACTTCGAGTTAGACTTCGAATTCGACTTTGAGTTCGAGTTCGACTTCGAGTTCGATTTCGACTTCAGGTTCGACTTCGATTTCGACTTCAGTTTCGACTTCGATTTCAACTTCGACTTCGAGTTGGAGTTCGACCTCGAGTTTGAGTTCGAGTTCGACTTCAAGTTCGGCTTCGAGTTGGAGTTCGACTTGGAGTTCAATTTCGAGTCTGAGTTCAAGCTTGACTTCGATTTCGACTTGATACAAATTTGCGGGCAGTTGTCAAAATATCCCTCTAGTGTTTGTGGATCTCGTACTGGAAATGCAGTATCACTTTACCCTGCCACTTTGCTTTTGGCCCACATCATCATCATCTCGGTCCTCGCATTAGGGTTATGGTCTTCGAGTTTGCTATCGAGTTCATCTTCGAGTTCAATTTCGACTTCGAATTCTATTTCGACTTGGAGTTCGAGTTCGAGTTCGATTTCGAATTGAAATTTGATGCGAGTTTGCGGGTAGTGGGCAAAATATCCCTCTAGTGTTTGTGGATCTCGTACTGGAGATGCAGTATCACTTTACCCTGCCACTTTGTTTTTGGTCCACGTCATCATCATCTCGCTCCTCGCATTAGAGTTAGGGTCTTCAAATTCGACTTCGAGTTAGACTTCGAATTCGACTTTGAGTTCGAGTTCGACTTCGAGTTCGATTTCGACTTCGGGTTCGACTTCGATTTCGACTTCAGGTTCGACTTCGATTTCAACTTCGAATTCGAGTTCGAGTTCGACCTCGCGTTTGAGTTCGAGTTTGCCATCGAGATCGTCTTCGAGTTCAATTTCGACTTCGAATCCTATTTCGACTTGGAGTTCGAGTTCGAGTTCGATTTCGAATTGAAATTTGATGCGAGTTTGCGGGTAGTGGGCAAAATATCCCTCTAGTGTTTGTGGATCTCGTACTGGAGATGCAGTATCACTTTACCCTGCCACTTTGTTTTTGGCCCACGTCATCATCATCTCGCTCCTCGCATTAGAGTTAGGGTCTTCAAATTCGACTTCGAGTTAGACTTCGAATTCGACTTTGAGTTCGAGTTCGACTTCGAGTTCGATTTCGACTTCGGGTTCGACTTCGATTTCGACTTCAGGTTCGACTTCGATTTCAACTTCGACTTCGAGTTCGAGTTCGACCTCGCGTTTGAGTTCGAGTTTGCCATCGAGATCGTCTTCGAGTTCAATTTCGACTTCGAATTCTATTTCGACTTGGAGTTCGAGTTCGAGTTCGATTTCGAATTGAAATTTGATGCGAGTTTGCGGGTAGTGGGCAAAATATCCGTCCAGTGTTTGTGGATCTCGTACTGGAGATGCAGTATCACTTTACCCTGCCACTTTGTTTTTGGCCCACGTCATCATCATCTCGGTCCTCGCATTAGAGTTAGGGTCTTCGAGTTTGATATCGAGGTCATCTTCGAGTTCGATTTCGACTTCGACTTCAATTTCGACTTGGAGTTCGAGTTCAAGTTCGACTTCGAATTGGACTTTGATGCGAGTTTGCGGATAGTGGGCAAAATATCCCTCTAGTGTTTGTGGATCTCGTACTGCAGATGCAGTATCACTTTACCCTGCCACTTTGTTTTTGGTCCACGTCATCATCATCTCGCTCCTCGCATTAGAGTTAGGGTCTTCAAATTCGACTTCGAGTTAGACTTCGAATTCGACTTTGAGTTCGAGTTCGACTTCGAGTTCGATTTCGACTTCAGGTTCGACTTCGATTTCGACTTCAGTTTCGACTTCGATTTCAACTTCGACTTCGAGTTGGAGTTCGACCTCGAGTTTGAGTTCGAGTTCGACTTCAAGTTCGGCTTCGAGTTGGAGTTCGACTTGGAGTTCAATTTCGAGTCTGAGTTCAAGCTTGACTTCGATTTCGACTTGATACAAATTTGCGGGCAGTTGTCAAAATATCCCTCTAGTGTTTGTGGATCTCGTACTGGAAATGCAGTATCACTTTACCCTGCCACTTTGCTTTTGGCCCACATCATCATCATCTCGGTCCTCGCATTAGGGTTATGGTCTTCGAGTTTGCTATCGAGTTCATCTTCGAGTTCAATTTCGACTTCGAATTCTATTTCGACTTGGAGTTCGAGTTCGAGTTCGATTTCGAATTGAAATTTGATGCGAGTTTGCGGGTAGTGGGCAAAATATCCCTCTAGTGTTTGTGGATCTCGTACTGGAGATGCAGTATCACTTTACCCTGCCACTTTGTTTTTGGTCCACGTCATCATCATCTCGCTCCTCGCATTAGAGTTAGGGTCTTCAAATTCGACTTCGAGTTAGACTTCGAATTCGACTTTGAGTTCGAGTTCGACTTCGAGTTCGATTTCGACTTCGGGTTCGACTTCGATTTCGACTTCAGGTTCGACTTCGATTTCAACTTCGAATTCGAGTTCGAGTTCGACCTCGCGTTTGAGTTCGAGTTTGCCATCGAGATCGTCTTCGAGTTCAATTTCGACTTCGAATCCTATTTCGACTTGGAGTTCGAGTTCGAGTTCGATTTCGAATTGAAATTTGATGCGAGTTTGCGGGTAGTGGGCAAAATATCCCTCTAGTGTTTGTGGATCTCGTACTGGAGATGCAGTATCACTTTACCCTGCCACTTTGTTTTTGGCCCACGTCATCATCATCTCGCTCCTCGCATTAGAGTTAGGGTCTTCAAATTCGACTTCGAGTTAGACTTCGAATTCGACTTTGAGTTCGAGTTCGACTTCGAGTTCGATTTCGACTTCGGGTTCGACTTCGATTTCGACTTCAGGTTCGACTTCGATTTCAACTTCGACTTCGAGTTCGAGTTCGACCTCGCGTTTGAGTTCGAGTTTGCCATCGAGATCGTCTTCGAGTTCAATTTCGACTTCGAATTCTATTTCGACTTGGAGTTCGAGTTCGAGTTCGATTTCGAATTGAAATTTGATGCGAGTTTGCGGGTAGTGGGCAAAATATCCGTCTAGTGTTTGTGGATCTCGTACTGGAGATGCAGTATCACTTTACCCTGCCACTTTGTTTTTGGCCCACGTCATCATCATCTTGGTCCTCGCATTAGAGTTAGGGTCTTCGAGTTTGATATCGAGGTCATCTTCGAGTTCGATTTCGACTTCAACTTCGATTTCGACTTGGAGTTCGAGTTCAAGTTCGACTTCGAATTGGACTTTGATGCGAGTTTGCGGATAGTGGGCAAAATATCCCTCTGGTGTTTGTGGATCTCGTACTGCAGATGCAGTATCACTTTACCCTGCCACTTTGTTTTTGGCCCACGTCATCATCATCTCGGTCCTCGCATTAGAGTTAGGGTCTTCGAGTTTGATATCGAGGTCATCTTCGAGTTCGATTTCGACTTCGACTTCAGTTTCGACTTGGAGTTCGAGTTCAAGTTCGACTTCGAATTGGACTTTGATGCGAGTTTGCGGATAGTGGGCAAAATATCCCTCTAGTGTTTGTGGATCTCGTACTGCAGATGCAGTATCACTTTACCCTGCCACTTTGTTTTTGGTCCACGTCATCATCATCTCGCTCCTCGCATTAGAGTTAGGGTCTTCAAATTCGACTTCGAGTTAGACTTCGAATTCGACTTTGAGTTCGAGTTCGACTTCGAGTTCGATTTCGACTTCGGGTTCGACTTCGATTTCGACTTCAGGTTCGACTTCGATTTCAACTTCGACTTCGAGTTCGAGTTCGACCTCGCGTTTGAGTTCGAGTTTGCCATCGAGATCGTCTTCGAGTTCAATTTCGACTTCGAATTCTATTTCGACTTGGAGTTCGAGTTCGAGTTCGATTTCGAATTGAAATTTGATGCGAGTTTGCGGGTAGTGGGCAAAATATCCCTCTAGTGTTTGTGGATCTCGTACTGGAGATGCAGTATCACTTTACCCTGCCACTTTGTTTTTGGCCCACGTCATCATCATCTCGGTCCTCGCATTAGAGTTAGGGTCTTCGAGTTTGATATCGAGGTCATCTTCGAGTTCGATTTCGACTTCGACTTCAATTTCGACTTGGAGTTCGAGTTCAAGTTCGACTTCGAATTGGACTTTGATGCGAGTTTGCGGATAGTGGGCAAAATATCCCTCTAGTGTTTGTGGATCTCGTACTGCAGATGCAGTATCACTTTACCCTGCCACTTTGTTTTTGGTCCACGTCATCATCATCTCGCTCCTCGCATTAGAGTTAGGGTCTTCAAATTCGACTTCGAGTTAGACTTCGAATTCGACTTTGAGTTCGAGTTCGACTTCGAGTTCGATTTCGACTTCAGGTTCGACTTCGATTTCGACTTCAGTTTCGACTTCGATTTCAACTTCGACTTCGAGTTGGAGTTCGACCTCGAGTTTGAGTTCGAGTTCGACTTCAAGTTCGGCTTCGAGTTGGAGTTCGACTTGGAGTTCAATTTCGAGTCTGAGTTCAAGCTTGACTTCGATTTCGACTTGATACAAATTTGCGGGCAGTTGTCAAAATATCCCTCTAGTGTTTGTGGATCTCGTACTGGAAATGCAGTATCACTTTACCCTGCCACTTTGCTTTTGGCCCACATCATCATCATCTCGGTCCTCGCATTAGGGTTATGGTCTTCGAGTTTGCTATCGAGTTCATCTTCGAGTTCAATTTCGACTTCGAATTCTATTTCGACTTGGAGTTCGAGTTCGAGTTCGATTTCGAATTGAAATTTGATGCGAGTTTGCGGGTAGTGGGCAAAATATCCCTCTAGTGTTTGTGGATCTCGTACTGGAGATGCAGTATCACTTTACCCTGCCACTTTGTTTTTGGTCCACGTCATCATCATCTCGCTCCTCGCATTAGAGTTAGGGTCTTCAAATTCGACTTCGAGTTAGACTTCGAATTCGACTTTGAGTTCGAGTTCGACTTCGAGTTCGATTTCGACTTCGGGTTCGACTTCGATTTCGACTTCAGGTTCGACTTCGATTTCAACTTCGAATTCGAGTTCGAGTTCGACCTCGCGTTTGAGTTCGAGTTTGCCATCGAGATCGTCTTCGAGTTCAATTTCGACTTCGAATCCTATTTCGACTTGGAGTTCGAGTTCGAGTTCGATTTCGAATTGAAATTTGATGCGAGTTTGCGGGTAGTGGGCAAAATATCCCTCTAGTGTTTGTGGATCTCGTACTGGAGATGCAGTATCACTTTACCCTGCCACTTTGTTTTTGGCCCACGTCATCATCATCTCGCTCCTCGCATTAGAGTTAGGGTCTTCAAATTCGACTTCGAGTTAGACTTCGAATTCGACTTTGAGTTCGAGTTCGACTTCGAGTTCGATTTCGACTTCGGGTTCGACTTCGATTTCGACTTCAGGTTCGACTTCGATTTCAACTTCGACTTCGAGTTCGAGTTCGACCTCGCGTTTGAGTTCGAGTTTGCCATCGAGATCGTCTTCGAGTTCAATTTCGACTTCGAATTCTATTTCGACTTGGAGTTCGAGTTCGAGTTCGATTTCGAATTGAAATTTGATGCGAGTTTGCGGGTAGTGGGCAAAATATCCGTCTAGTGTTTGTGGATCTCGTACTGGAGATGCAGTATCACTTTACCCTGCCACTTTGTTTTTGGCCCACGTCATCATCATCTTGGTCCTCGCATTAGAGTTAGGGTCTTCGAGTTTGATATCGAGGTCATCTTCGAGTTCGATTTCGACTTCAACTTCGATTTCGACTTGGAGTTCGAGTTCAAGTTCGACTTCGAATTGGACTTTGATGCGAGTTTGCGGATAGTGGGCAAAATATCCCTCTGGTGTTTGTGGATCTCGTACTGCAGATGCAGTATCACTTTACCCTGCCACTTTGTTTTTGGCCCACGTCATCATCATCTCGGTCCTCGCATTAGAGTTAGGGTCTTCGAGTTTGATATCGAGGTCATCTTCGAGTTCGATTTCGACTTCGACTTCAGTTTCGACTTGGAGTTCGAGTTCAAGTTCGACTTCGAATTGGACTTTGATGCGAGTTTGCGGATAGTGGGCAAAATATCCCTCTAGTGTTTGTGGATCTCGTACTGCAGATGCAGTATCACTTTACCCTGCCACTTTGTTTTTGGTCCACGTCATCATCATCTCGCTCCTCGCATTAGAGTTAGGGTCTTCAAATTCGACTTCGAGTTAGACTTCGAATTCGACTTTGAGTTCGAGTTCGACTTCGAGTTCGATTTCGACTTCGGGTTCGACTTCGATTTCGACTTCAGGTTCGACTTCGATTTCAACTTCGACTTCGAGTTCGAGTTCGACCTCGCGTTTGAGTTCGAGTTTGCCATCGAGATCGTCTTCGAGTTCAATTTCGACTTCGAATTCTATTTCGACTTGGAGTTCGAGTTCGAGTTCGATTTCGAATTGAAATTTGATGCGAGTTTGCGGGTAGTGGGCAAAATATCCCTCTAGTGTTTGTGGATCTCGTACTGGAGATGCAGTATCACTTTACCCTGCCACTTTGTTTTTGGCCCACGTCATCATCATCTCGGTCCTCGCATTAGAGTTAGGGTCTTCGAGTTTGATATCGAGGTCATCTTCGAGTTCGATTTCGACTTCGACTTCAATTTCGACTTGGAGTTCGAGTTCAAGTTCGACTTCGAATTGGACTTTGATGCGAGTTTGCGGATAGTGGGCAAAATATCCCTCTAGTGTTTGTGGATCTCGTACTGCAGATGCAGTATCACTTTACCCTGCCACTTTGTTTTTGGTCCACGTCATCATCATCTCGCTCCTCGCATTAGAGTTAGGGTCTTCAAATTCGACTTCGAGTTAGACTTCGAATTCGACTTTGAGTTCGAGTTCGACTTCGAGTTCGATTTCGACTTCAGGTTCGACTTCGATTTCGACTTCAGGTTCGACTTCGATTTCAACTTCGACTTCGAGTTGGAGTTCGACCTCGAGTTTGAGTTCGAGTTCGACTTCAAGTTCGGCTTCGAGTTGGAGTTCGACTTGGAGTTCAATTTCGAGTCTGAGTTCAAGCTTGACTTCGATTTCGACTTGATACAAATTTGCGGGCAGTTGTCAAAATATCCCTCTAGTGTTTGTGGATCTCGTACTGGAAATGCAGTATCACTTTACCCTGCCACTTTGCTTTTGGCCCACATCATCATCATCTCGGTCCTCGCATTAGGGTTAGGGTCTTCGAGTTTGCCATCGAGTTCATCTTCGAGTTCAATTTCGACTTCGAATTCTATTTCGACTTGGAGTTCGAGTTCGAGTTCGATTTCGAATTGAAATTTGATGCGAGTTTGCGGGTAGTGGGCAAAATATCCCTCTAGTGTTTGTGGATCTCGTACTGGAGATGCAGTATCACTTTACCCTGCCACTTTGTTTTTGGTCCACGTCATCATCATCTCGCTCCTCGCATTAGAGTTAGGGTCTTCAAATTCGACTTCGAATTAGACTTCGAATTCGACTTTGAGTTCGAGTTCGACTTCGAGTTCGATTTCGACTTCGGGTTCGACTTCGATTTCGACTTCAGGTTCGACTTCGATTTCAACTTCGACTTCGAGTTCGAGTTCGACCTCGCGTTTGAGTTCGAGTTTGCCATCGAGATCGTCTTCGAGTTCAATTTCGACTTCGAATTCTATTTCGACTTGGAGTTCGAGTTCGAGTTCGATTTCGAATTGAAATTTGATGCGAGTTTGCGGGTAGTGGGCAAAATATCCCTCTAGTGTTTGTGGATCTCGTACTGGAGATGCAGTATCACTTTACCCTGCCACTTTGTTGTTGGCCCACGTCATCATCATCTTGGTCCTCGCATTAGAGTTAGGGTCTTCGAGTTTGATATCGAGGTCATCTTCGAGTTCGATTTCGACTTCGACTTCAATTTCGACTTGGAGTTCGAGTTCAAGTTCGACTTCGAATTGGACTTTGATGCGAGTTTGCGGATAGTGGGCAAAATATCCCTCTAGTGTTTGTGGATCTCGTACTGCAGATGCAGTATCACTTTACCCTGCCACTTTGTTTTTGGTCCACGTCATCATCATCTCGCTCCTCGCATTAGAGTTAGGGTCTTCAAATTCGACTTCGAGTTAGACTTCGAATTCGACTTTGAGTTCGAGTTCGACTTCGAGTTCGATTTCGACTTCGGGTTCGACTTCGATTTCGACTTCAGGTTCGACTTCGATTTTAACTTCGACTTCGAGTTCGAGTTCGACCTCGCGTTTGAGTTCGAGTTTGCCATCGAGATCGTCTTCGAGTTGAATTTCGACTTCGAATTCTATTTCGACTTGGAGTTCGAGTTCGAGTTCGATTTCGAATTGAAATTTGATGCGAGTTTGCGGGTAGTGGGCAAAATATCCGTCTAGTGTTTGTGGATCTCGTACTGGAGATGCAGTATCACTTTACCCTGCCACTTTGTTTTTGGCCCACGTCATCATCATCTTGGTCCTCGCATTAGAGTTAGGGTCTTCGAGTTTGATATCGAGGTCATCTTCGAGTTCGATTTCGACTTCAACTTCGATTTCGACTTGGAGTTCGAGTTCAAGTTCGACTTCGAATTGGACTTTGATGCGAGTTTGCGGATAGTGGGCAAAATATCCCTCTAGTGTTTGTGGATCTCGTACTGCAGATGCAGTATCACTTTACCCTGCCACTTTGTTTTTGGCCCACGTCATCATCATCTCGGTCCTCGCATTAGAGTTAGGGTCTTCGAGTTTGATATCGAGGTCATCTTCGAGTTCGATTTCGACTTCGACTTCAATTTCGACTTGGAGTTCGAGTTCAAGTTCGACTTCGAATTGGACTTTGATGCGAGTTTGCGGATAGTGGGCAAAATATCCCTCTAGTGTTTGTGGATCTCGTACTGCAGATGCAGTATCACTTTACCCTGCCACTTTGTTTTTGGCCCACGTCATCATCATCTCGCTCCTCGCATTAGAGTTAGGGTCTTCAAATTCGACTTCGAGTTAGACTTCGAATTCGACTTTGAGTTCGAGTTCGACTTCGAGTTCGATTTCGACTTCGGGTTCGACTTCGATTTCGACTTCAGGTTCGACTTCGATTTCAACTTCGACTTCGAGTTCGAGTTCGACCTCGCGTTTGAGTTCGAGTTTGCCATCGAGATCGTCTTCGAGTTCAATTTCGACTTCGAATTCTATTTCGACTTGGAGTTCGAGTTCGAGTTCGATTTCGAATTGAAATTTGATGCGAGTTTGCGGGTAGTGGGCAAAATATCCCTCTAGTGTTTGTGGATCTCGTACTGGAGATGCAGTATCACTTTACCCTGCCACTTTGTTTTTGGCCCACGTCATCATCATCTTGGTCCTCGCATTAGAGTTAGGGTCTTCGAGTTTGATATCGAGGTCATCTTCGAGTTCGATTTCGACTTCAACTTCGATTTCGACTTGGAGTTCGAGTTCAAGTTCGACTTCGAATTGGACTTTGATGCGAGTTTGCGGATAGTGGGCAAAATATCCCTCTAGTGTTTGTGGATCTCGTACTGCAGATGCAGTATCACTTTACCCTGCCACTTTGTTTTTGGCCCACGTCATCATCATCTCGGTCCTCGCATTAGAGTTAGGGTCTTCGAGTTTGATATCGAGGTCATCTTCGAGTTCGATTTCGACTTCGACTTCAGTTTCGACTTGGAGTTCGAGTTCAAGTTCGACTTCGAATTGGACTTTGATGCGAGTTTGCGGATAGTGGGCAAAATATCCCTCTAGTGTTTGTGGATCTCGTACTGCAGATGCAGTATCACTTTACCCTGCCACTTTGTTTTTGGTCCACGTCATCATCATCTCGCTCCTCGCATTAGAGTTAGGGTCTTCAAATTCGACTTCGAGTTAGACTTCGAATTCGACTTTGAGTTCGAGTTCGACTTCGAGTTCGATTTCGACTTCGGGTTCGACTTCGATTTCGACTTCAGGTTCGACTTCGATTTCAACTTCGACTTCGAGTTCGAGTTCGACCTCGCGTTTGAGTTCGAGTTTGCCATCGAGATCGTCTTCGAGTTCAATTTCGACTTCGAATTCTATTTCGACTTGGAGTTCGAGTTCGAGTTCGATTTCGAATTGAAATTTGATGCGAGTTTGCGGGTAGTGGGCAAAATATCCCTCTAGTGTTTGTGGATCTCGTACTGGAGATGCAGTATCACTTTACCCTGCCACTTTGTTTTTGGCCCACGTCATCATCATCTCGGTCCTCGCATTAGAGTTAGGGTCTTCGAGTTTGATATCGAGGTCATCTTCGAGTTCGATTTCGACTTCGACTTCAATTTCGACTTGGAGTTCGAGTTCAAGTTCGACTTCGAATTGGACTTTGATGCGAGTTTGCGGATAGTGGGCAAAATATCCCTCTAGTGTTTGTGGATCTCGTACTGCAGATGCAGTATCATTTTACCCTGCCACTTTGTTTTTGGTCCACGTCATCATCATCTCGCTCCTCGCATTAGAGTTAGGGTCTTCAAATTCGACTTCGAGTTAGACTTCGAATTCGACTTTGAGTTCGAGTTCGACTTCGAGTTCGATTTCGACTTCGGGTTCGACTTCGATTTCGACTTCAGGTTCGACTTCGATTTCAACTTCGACTTCGAGTTCGAGTTCGACCTCGCGTTTGAGTTCGAGTTTGCCATCGAGATCGTCTTCGAGTTCAATTTCGACTTCGAATTCTATTTCGACTTGGAGTTCGAGTTCGAGTTCGATTTCGAATTGAAATTTGATGCGAGTTTGCGGGTAGTGGGCAAAATATCCCTCTAGTGTTTGTGGATCTCGTACTGGAGATGCAGTATCACTTTACCCTGCCACTTTGTTTTTGGCCCACGTCATCATCATCTCGGTCCTCGCATTAGAGTTAGGGTCTTCGAGTTTGATATCGAGGTCATCTTCGAGTTCGATTTCGACTTCGACTTCAATTTCGACTTGGAGTTCGAGTTCAAGTTCGACTTCGAATTGGACTTTGATGCGAGTTTGCGGATAGTGGGCAAAATATCCCTCTAGTGTTTGTGGATCTCGTACTGCAGATGCAGTATCACTTTACCCTGCCACTTTGCTTTTGGCCCACATCATCATCATCTCGGTCCTCGCATTAGGGTTAGGGTCTTCGAGTTTGCCATCGAGTTCATCTTCGAGTTCAATTTCGACTTCGAATTCTATTTCGACTTGGAGTTCGAGTTCGAGTTCGATTTCGAATTGAAATTTGATGCGAGTTTGCGGGTAGTGGGCAAAATATCCCTCTAGTGTTTGTGGATCTCGTACTGGAGATGCAGTATCACTTTACCCTGCCAATTTGTTTTTGGTCCACGTCATCATCATCTCGCTCCTCGCATTAGAGTTAGGGTCTTCAAATTCGACTTCGAGTTAGACTTCGAATTCGACTTTGAGTTCGAGTGCGACTTCGAGTTCGATTTCGACTTCGGGTTCGACTTCGATTTCGACTTCAGGTTCGACTTCGATTTCAACTTCGACTTCGAGTTGGAGTTCGACCTCGCGTTTGAGTTCGAGTTCGACTTCAAGTTCGGCTTCGAGTTGGAGTTCGACTTGGAGTTCAATTTCGAGTCTGAGTTCAAGCTTGACTTCGATTTCGACTTGATACAAATTTGCGGGCAGTTGTCAAAATATCCCTCTAGTGTTTGTGGATCTCGTACTGGAAATGCAGTATCACTTTACCCTGCCACTTTGCTTTTGGCCCACATCATCATCATCTCGGTCCTCGCATTAGGGTTAGGGTCTTCGAGTTTGCCATCGAGTTCATCTTCGAGTTCAATTTCGACTTCGAATTCTATTTCGACTTGGAGTTCGAGTTCGAGTTCGATTTCGAATTGAAATTTGATGCGAGTTTGCGGGTAGTGGGCAAAATATCCCTCTAGTGTTTGTGGATCTCGTACTGGAGATGCAGTATCACTTTACCCTGCCACTTTGTTTTTGGTCCACGTCATCATCATCTCGCTCCTCGCATTAGAGTTAGGGTCTTCAAATTCGACTTCGAGTTAGACTTCGAATTCGACTTTGAGTTCGAGTTCGACTTCGAGTTCGATTTCGACTTCGGGTTCGACTTCGATTTCGACTTCAGGTTCGACTTCGATTTCAACTTCGACTTCGAGTTCGAGTTCGACCTCGCGTTTGAGTTCGAGTTTGCCATCGAGATCGTCTTCGAGTTCAATTTCGACTTCGAATTCTATTTCGACTTGGAGTTCGAGTTCGAGTTCGATTTCGAATTGAAATTTGATGCGAGTTTGCGGGTAGTGGGCAAAATATCCCTCTAGTGTTTGTGGATCTCGTACTGGAGATGCAGTATCACTTTACCCTGCCACTTTGTTTTTGGCCCACGTCATCATCATCTTGGTCCTCGCATTAGAGTTAGGGTCTTCGAGTTTGATATCGAGGACATCTTCGAGTTCGATTTCGACTTCAACTTCGATTTCGACTTGGAGTTCGAGTTCAAGTTCGACTTCGAATTGGACTTTGATGCGAGTTTGCGGATAGTGGGCAAAATATCCCTCTAGTGTTTGTGGATCTCGTACTGCAGATGCAGTATCACTTTACCCTGCCACTTTGTTTTTGGCCCACGTCATCATCATCTCGGTCCTCGCATTAGAGTTAGGGTCTTCGAGTTTGATATCGAGGTCATCTTCGAGTTCGATTTCGACTTCGACTTCAATTTCGACTTGGAGTTCGAGTTCAAGTTCGACTTCGAATTGGACTTTGATGCGAGTTTGCGGATAGTGGGCAAAATATCCCTCTAGTGTTTGTGGATCTCGTACTGGAGATGCAGTATCACTTTACCCTGCCACTTTGTTTTTGGTCCACGTCATCATCATCTCGCTCCTCGCATTAGAGTTAGGGTCTTCAAATTCGACTTCGAGTTAGACTTCGAATTCGACTTTGAGTTCGAGTTCGACTTCGAGTTCGATTTCGACTTCGGGTTCGACTTCGATTTCGACTTCAGGTTCGACTTCGATTTCAACTTCGACTTCGAGTTCGAGTTCGACCTCGCGTTTGAGTTCGAGTTTGCCATCGAGATCGTCTTCGAGTTCAATTTCGACTTCGAATTCTATTTCGACTTGGAGTTCGAGTTCGAGTTCGATTTCGAATTGAAATTTGATGCGAGTTTGCGGGTAGTGGGCAAAATATCCCTCTAGTGTTTGTGGATCTCGTACTGGAGATGCAGTATCACTTTACCCTGCCACTTTGTTTTTGGCCCACGTCATCATCATCTTGGTCCTCGCATTAGAGTTAGGGTCTTCGAGTTTGATATCGAGGACATCTTCGAGTTCGATTTCGACTTCAACTTCGATTTCGACTTGGAGTTCGAGTTCAAGTTCGACTTCGAATTGGACTTTGATGCGAGTTTGCGGATAGTGGGCAAAATATCCCTCTAGTGTTTGTGGATCTCGTACTGCAGATGCAGTATCACTTTACCCTGCCACTTTGTTTTTGGCCCACGTCATCATCATCTCGGTCCTCGCATTAGAGTTAGGGTCTTCGAGTTTGATATCGAGGTCATCTTCGAGTTCGATTTCGACTTCGACTTCAATTTCGACTTGGAGTTCGAGTTCAAGTTCGACTTCGAATTGGACTTTGATGCGAGTTTGCGGATAGTGGGCAAAATATCCCTCTAGTGTTTGTGGATCAAGTACTGCAGATGCAGTATCACTTTACCCTGCCACTTTGTTTTTGGTCCACGTCATCATCATCTCGCTCCTCGCATTAGAGTTAGGGTCTTCAAATTCGACTTCGAGTTAGACTTCGAATTCGACTTTGAGTTCGAGTTCGACTTCGAGTTCGATTTCGACTTCGGGTTCGACTTCGATTTCGACTTCAGGTTCGACTTCGATTTCAACTTCGAATTCGAGTTCGAGTTCGACCTCGCGTTTGAGTTCGAGTTTGCCATCGAGATCGTCTTCGAGTTCAATTTCGACTTCGAATCCTATTTCGACTTGGAGTTCGAGTTCGAGTTCGATTTCGAATTGAAATTTGATGCGAGTTTGCGGGTAGTGGGCAAAATATCCCTCTAGTGTTTGTGGATCTCGTACTGGAGATGCAGTATCACTTTACCCTGCCACTTTGTTTTTGGCCCACGTCATCATCATCTCGCTCCTCGCATTAGAGTTAGGGTCTTCAAATTCGACTTCGAGTTAGACTTCGAATTCGACTTTGAGTTCGAGTTCGACTTCGAGTTCGATTTCGACTTCGGGTTCGACTTCGATTTCGACTTCAGGTTCGACTTCGATTTCAACTTCGAATTCGAGTTCGAGTTCGACCTCGCGTTTGAGTTCGAGTTCGACTTCAAGTTCGGCTTCGAGTTGGAGTTCGACTTGGAGTTCAATTTCGAGTCTGAGTTCAAGCTTGACTTCGATTTCGACTTGATACAAATTTGCGGGCAGTTGTCAAAATATCCCTCTAGTGTTTGTGGATCTCGTACTGGAAATGCAGTATCACTTTACCCTGCCACTTTGCTTTTGGCCCACATCATCATCTTCTCGGTCCTCGCATTAGGGTTAGGGTCTTCGAGTTTGCCATCGAGTTCATCTTCGAGTTCAATTTCGACTTCGAATTCTATTTCGACTTGGAGTTCGAGTTCGAGTTCGATTTCGAATTGAAATTTGATGCGAGTTTGCGGGTAGTGGGCAAAATATCCCTCTAGTGTTTGTGGATCTCGTACTGGAGATGCAGTATCACTTTACCCTGCCACTTTGTTTTTGGTCCACGTCATCATCATCTCGCTCCTCGCATTAGAGTTAGGGTCTTCAAATTCGACTTCGAGTTAGACTTCGAATTCGACTTTGAGTTCGAGTTCGACTTCGAGTTCGATTTCGACTTCAGGTTCGACTTCGATTTCGACTTCAGGTTCGACTTCGATTTCAACTTCGACTTCGAGTTCGAGTTCGACCTCGCGTTTGAGTTCGAGTTTGCCATCGAGATCGTCTTCGAGTTCAATTTCGACTTCGAATTCTATTTCGACTTGGAGTTCGAGTTCGAGTTCGATTTCGAATTGAAATTTGATGCGAGTTTGCGGGTAGTGGGCAAAATATCCCTCTAGTGTTTGTGGATCTCGTACTGGAGATGCAGTATCACTTTACCCTGCCACTTTGTTTTTGGCCCACGTCATCATCATCTTGGTCCTCGCATTAGAGTTAGGGTCTTCGAGTTTGATATCGAGGACATCTTCGAGTTCGATTTCGACTTCAACTTCGATTTCGACTTGGAGTTCGAGTTCAAGTTCGACTTCGAATTGGACTTTGATGCGAGTTTGCGGATAGTGGGCAAAATATCCCTCTAGTGTTTGTGGATCTCGTACTGCAGATGCAGTATCACTTTACCCTGCCACTTTGTTTTTGGCCCACGTCATCATCATCTCGGTCCTCGCATTAGAGTTAGGGTCTTCGAGTTTGATATCGAGGTCATCTTCGAGTTCGATTTCGACTTCGACTTCAATTTCGACTTGGAGTTCGAGTTCAAGTTCGACTTCGAATTGGACTTTGATGCGAGTTTGCGGATAGTGGGCAAAATATCCCTCTAGTGTTTGTGGATCTCGTACTGGAGATGCAGTATCACTTTACCCTGCCACTTTGTTTTTGGTCCACGTCATCATCATCTCGCTCCTCGCATTAGAGTTAGGGTCTTCAAATTCGACTTCGAGTTAGACTTCGAATTCGACTTTGAGTTCGAGTTCGACTTCGAGTTCGATTTCGACTTCGGGTTCGACTTCGATTTCGACTTCAGGTTCGACTTCGATTTCAACTTCGAATTCGAGTTCGAGTTCGACCTCGCGTTTGAGTTCGAGTTTGCCATCGAGATCGTCTTCGAGTTCAATTTCGACTTCGAATCCTATTTCGACTTGGAGTTCGAGTTCGAGTTCGATTTCGAATTGAAATTTGATGCGAGTTTGCGGGTAGTGGGCAAAATATCCCTCTAGTGTTTGTGGATCTCGTACTGGAGATGCAGTATCACTTTACCCTGCCACTTTGTTTTTGGCCCACGTCATCATCATCTCGCTCCTCGCATTAGAGTTAGGGTCTTCAAATTCGACTTCGAGTTAGACTTCGAATTCGACTTTGAGTTCGAGTTCGACTTCGAGTTCGATTTCGACTTCGGGTTCGACTTCGATTTCGACTTCAGGTTCGACTTCGATTTCAACTTCGAATTCGAGTTCGAGTTCGACCTCGCGTTTGAGTTCGAGTTCGACTTCAAGTTCGGCTTCGAGTTGGAGTTCGACTTGGAGTTCAATTTCGAGTCTGAGTTCAAGCTTGACTTCGATTTCGACTTGATACAAATTTGCGGGCAGTTGTCAAAATATCCCTCTAGTGTTTGTGGATCTCGTACTGGAAATGCAGTATCACTTTACCCTGCCACTTTGCTTTTGGCCCACATCATCATCTTCTCGGTCCTCGCATTAGGGTTAGGGTCTTCGAGTTTGCCATCGAGTTCATCTTCGAGTTCAATTTCGACTTCGAATTCTATTTCGACTTGGAGTTCGAGTTCGAGTTCGATTTCGAATTGAAATTTGATGCGAGTTTGCGGGTAGTGGGCAAAATATCCCTCTAGTGTTTGTGGATCTCGTACTGGAGATGCAGTATCACTTTACCCTGCCACTTTGTTTTTGGTCCACGTCATCATCATCTCGCTCCTCGCATTAGAGTTAGGGTCTTCAAATTCGACTTCGAGTTAGACTTCGAATTCGACTTTGAGTTCGAGTTCGACTTCGAGTTCGATTTCGACTTCAGGTTCGACTTCGATTTCGACTTCAGGTTCGACTTCGATTTCAACTTCGACTTCGAGTTCGAGTTCGACCTCGCGTTTGAGTTCGAGTTTGCCATCGAGATCGTCTTCGAGTTCAATTTCGACTTCGAATTCTATTTCGACTTGGAGTTCGAGTTCGAGTTCGATTTCGAATTGAAATTTGATGCGAGTTTGCGGGTAGTGGGCAAAATATCCCTCTAGTGTTTGTGGATCTCGTACTGGAGATGCAGTATCACTTTACCCTGCCACTTTGTTTTTGGCCCACGTCATCATCATCTTGGTCCTCGCATTAGAGTTAGGGTCTTCGAGTTTGATATCGAGGACATCTTCGAGTTCGATTTCGACTTCAACTTCGATTTCGACTTGGAGTTCGAGTTCAAGTTCGACTTCGAATTGGACTTTGATGCGAGTTTGCGGATAGTGGGCAAAATATCCCTCTAGTGTTTGTGGATCTCGTACTGCAGATGCAGTATCACTTTACCCTGCCACTTTGTTTTTGGCCCACGTCATCATCATCTCGGTCCTCGCATTAGAGTTAGGGTCTTCGAGTTTGATATCGAGGTCATCTTCGAGTTCGATTTCGACTTCGACTTCAATTTCGACTTGGAGTTCGAGTTCAAGTTCGACTTCGAATTGGACTTTGATGCGAGTTTGCGGATAGTGGGCAAAATATCCCTCTAGTGTTTGTGGATCTCGTACTGGAGATGCAGTATCACTTTACCCTGCCACTTTGTTTTTGGTCCACGTCATCATCATCTCGCTCCTCGCATTAGAGTTAGGGTCTTCAAATTCGACTTCGAGTTAGACTTCGAATTCGACTTTGAGTTCGAGTTCGACTTCGAGTTCGATTTCGACTTCGGGTTCGACTTCGATTTCGACTTCAGGTTCGACTTCGATTTCAACTTCGAATTCGAGTACGAGTTCGACCTCGCGTTTGAGTTCGAGTTTGCCATCGAGATCGTCTTCGAGTTCAATTTCGACTTCGAATCCTATTTCGACTTGGAGTTCGAGTTCGAGTTCGATTTCGAATTGAAATTTGATGCGAGTTTGCGGGTAGTGGGCAAAATATCCCTCTAGTGTTTGTGGATCTCGTACTGGAGATGCAGTATCACTTTACCCTGCCACTTTGTTTTTGGCCCACGTCATCATCATCTCGCTGCTCGCATTAGAGTTAGGGTCTTCAAATTCGACTTCGAGTTAGACTTCGAATTCGACTTTGAGTTCGAGTTCGACTTCGAGTTCGATTTCGACTTCGGATTCGACTTCGATTTCGACTTCAGGTTCGACTTCGATTTCAACTTCGAATTCGAGTTCGAGTTCGACCTCGCGTTTGAGTTCGAGTTCGACTTCAAGTTCGGCTTCGAGTTGGAGTTCGACTTGGAGTTCAATTTCGAGTCTGAGTTCAAGCTTGACTTCGATTTCGACTTGATACAAATTTGCGGGCAGTTGTCAAAATATCCCTCTAGTGTTTGTGGATCTCGTACTGGAAATGCAGTATCACTTTACCCTGCCACTTTGCTTTTGGCCCACATCATCATCTTCTCGGTCCTCGCATTAGGGTTAGGGTCTTCGAGTTTGCCATCGAGTTCATCTTCGAGTTCAATTTCGACTTCGAATTCTATTTCGACTTGGAGTTCGAGTTCGAGTTCGATTTCGAATTGAAATTTGATGCGAGTTTGCGGGTAGTGGGCAAAATATCCCTCTAGTGTTTGTGGATCTCGTACTGGAGATGCAGTATCACTTTACCCTGCCACTTTGTTTTTGGTCCACGTCATCATCATCTCGCTCCTCGCATTAGAGTTAGGGTCTTCAAATTCGACTTCGAGTTAGACTTCGAATTCGACTTTGAGTTCGAGTTCGACTTCGAGTTCGATTTCGACTTCGGGTTCGACTTCGATTTCGACTTCAGGTTCGACTTCGATTTCAACTTCGACTTCGAGTTCGAGTTCGACCTCGCGTTTGAGTTCGAGTTTGCCATCGAGATCGTCTTCGAGTTCAATTTCGACTTCGAATTCTATTTCGACTTGGAGTTCGAGTTCGAGTTCGATTTCGAATTGAAATTTGATGCGAGTTTGCGGGTAGTGGGCAAAATATCCCTCTAGTGTTTGTGGATCTCGTACTGGAGATGCAGTATCACTTTACCCTGCCACTTTGTTTTTGGCCCACGTCATCATCATCTTGGTCCTCGCATTAGAGTTAGGGTCTTCGAGTTTGATATCGAGGACATCTTCGAGTTCGATTTCGACTTCAACTTCGATTTCGACTTGGAGTTCGAGTTCAAGTTCGACTTCGAATTGGACTTTGATGCGAGTTTGCGGATAGTGGGCAAAATATCCCTCTAGTGTTTGTGGATCTCGTACTGCAGATGCAGTATCACTTTACCCTGCCACTTTGTTTTTGGCCCACGTCATCATCATCTCGGTCCTCGCATTAGAGTTAGGGTCTTCGAGTTTGATATCGAGGTCATCTTCGAGTTCGATTTCGACTTCGACTTCAATTTCGACTTGGAGTTCGAGTTCAAGTTCGACTTCGAATTGGACTTTGATGCGAGTTTGCGGATAGTGGGCAAAATATCCCTCTAGTGTTTGTGGATCTCGTACTGGAGATGCAGTATCACTTTACCCTGCCACTTTGTTTTTGGTCCACGTCATCATCATCTCGCTCCTCGCATTAGAGTTAGGGTCTTCAAATTCGACTTCGAGTTAGACTTCGAATTCGACTTTGAGTTCGAGTTCGACTTCGAGTTCGATTTCGACTTCGGGTTCGACTTCGATTTCGACTTCAGGTTCGACTTCGATTTCAACTTCGAGTTCGAGTTCGAGTTCGACCTCGCGTTTGAGTTCGAGTTTGCCATCGAGATCGTCTTCGAGTTCAATTTCGACTTCGAATTCTATTTCGACTTGGAGTTCGAGTTCGAGTTCGATTTCGAATTGAAATTTGATGCGAGTTTGCGGGTAGTGGGCAAAATATCCCTCTAGTGTTTGTGGATCTCGTACTGGAGATGCAGTATCACTTTACCCTGCCACTTTGTTTTTGGCCCACGTCATCATCATCTTGGTCCTCGCATTAGAGTTAGGGTCTTCGAGTTTGATATCGAGGACATCTTCGAGTTCGATTTCGACTTCAACTTCGATTTCGACTTGGAGTTCGAGTTCAAGTTCGACTTCGAATTGGACTTTGATGCGAGTTTGCGGATAGTGGGCAAAATATCCCTCTGGTGTTTGTGGATCTCGTACTGCAGATGCAGTATCACTTTACCCTGCCACTTTGTTTTTGGCCCACGTCATCATCATCTCGGTCCTCGCATTAGAGTTAGGGTCTTCGAGTTTGATATCGAGGTCATCTTCGAGTTCGATTTCGACTTCGACTTCAATTTCGACTTGGAGTTCGAGTTCAAGTTCGACTTCGAATTGGACTTTGATGCGAGTTTGCGGATAGTGGGCAAAATATCCCTCTAGTGTTTGTGGATCAAGTACTGCAGATGCAGTATCACTTTACCCTGCCACTTTGTTTTTGGTCCACGTCATCATCATCTCGCTCCTCGCATTAGAGTTAGGGTCTTCAAATTCGACTTCGAGTTAGACTTCGAATTCGACTTTGAGTTCGAGTTCGACTTCGAGTTCGATTTCGACTTCGGGTTCGACTTCGATTTCGACTTCAGGTTCGACTTCGATTTCAACTTCGAATTCGAGTTCGAGTTCGACCTCGCGTTTGAGTTCGAGTTTGCCATCGAGATCGTCTTCGAGTTCAATTTCGACTTCGAATCCTATTTCGACTTGGAGTTCGAGTTCGAGTTCGATTTCGAATTGAAATTTGATGCGAGTTTGCGGGTAGTGGGCAAAATATCCCTCTAGTGTTTGTGGATCTCGTACTGGAGATGCAGTATCACTTTACCCTGCCACTTTGTTTTTGGCCCACGTCATCATCATCTTGCTCCTCGCATTAGAGTTAGGGTCTTCAAATTCGACTTCGAGTTAGACTTCGAATTCGACTTTGAGTTCGAGTTCGACTTCGAGTTCGATTTCGACTTCGGGTTCGACTTCGATTTCGACTTCAGGTTCGACTTCGATTTCAACTTCGAATTCGAGTTCGAGTTCGACCTCGCGTTTGAGTTCGAGTTTGCCATCGAGATCGTCTTCGAGTTCAATTTCGACTTCGAATCCTATTTCGACTTGGAGTTCGAGTTCGAGTTCGATTTCGAATTGAAATTTGATGCGAGTTTGCGGGTAGTGGGCAAAATATCCCTCTAGTGTTTGTGGATCTCGTACTGGAGATGCAGTATCACTTTACCCTGCCACTTTGTTTTTGGCCCACGTCATCATCATCTTGCTCCTCGCATTAGAGTTAGGGTCTTCAAATTCGACTTCGAGTTAGACTTCGAATTCGACTTTGAGTTCGAGTTCGACTTCGAGTTCGATTTCGACTTCGGGTTCGACTTCGATTTCGACTTCAGGTTCGACTTCGATTTCAACTTCGAATTCGAGTTCGAGTTCGACCTCGCGTTTGAGTTCGAGTTTGCCATCGAGATCGTCTTCGAGTTCAATTTCGACTTCGAATCCTATTTCGACTTGGAGTTCGAGTTCGAGTTCGATTTCGAATTGAAATTTGATGCGAGTTTGCGGGTAGTGGGCAAAATATCCCTCTAGTGTTTGTGGATCTCGTACTGGAGATGCAGTATCACTTTACCCTGCCACTTTGTTTTTGGCCCACGTCATCATCATCTCGGTCCTCGCATTAGAGTTAGGGTCTTCGAGTTTGATATCGAGGTCATCTTCGAGTTCGATTTCGACTTCGACTTCAATTTCGACTTGGAGTTCGAGTTCAAGTTCGACTTCGAATTGGACTTTGATGCGAGTTTGCGGATAGTGGGCAAAATATCCCTCTAGTGTTTGCGGATCTCGTACTGCAGATGCCGTATCACTTTACCCTGCCACTTTGTTTTTGGTCCACGTCATCATCATCTCGCTCCTCGCATTAGAGTTAGGGTCTTCAAATTCGACTTCGAGTTAGACTTCGAATTCGACTTTGAGTTCGAGTTCGACTTCGAGTTCGATTTCCACTTCAGGTTCGACTTCGATTTCGACTTCAGGTTCGACTTCGATTTCAACTTCGACTTCGAGTTGGAGTTCGACCTCGAGTTTGAGTTCGAGTTCGACTTCAAGTTCGGCTTCGAGTTGGAGTTCGACTTGGAGTTCAATTTCGAGTCTGAGTTCAAGCTTGACTTCGATTTCGACTTGATACAAATTTGCGGGCAGTTGTCAAAATATCCCTCTAGTGTTTGTGGATCTCGTACTGGAAATGCAGTATCACTTTACCCTGCCACTTTGTTTTTGGCCCACATCATCATCATCTCGGTCCTCGCATTAGGGTTAGGGTCTTCGAGTTTGCCATCGAGTTCATCTTCGAGTTCAATTTCGACTTCGAATTCTATTTTGACTTGGAGTTCGAGTTCGAGTTCGACTTCGAATTGGACTTTGATGCGAGTTTGCGGATAGTGGGCAAAATATCCCTCTAGTGTTTGTGGATCTCGCACTGCAGATGCAGTATCACTTTACCCTGCCACTTTGTTTTTGGCCCACGTCATCATCATCTCGGTCCTCGCATTAGAGTTAGGGTCTTCGAGTTTGATATCGAGGTCATCTTCGAGTTCGATTTCGACTTCGACTTCAATTGCGACTTGGAGTTCGAGTTCAAGTTCGACTTCGAATTGGACTTTGATGCGAGTTTGCGGATAGTGGGCAAAATATCCCTCTAGTGTTTGCGGATCTCGTACTGCAGATGCAGTATCACTTTACCCTGCCACTTTGTTTTTGGTCCACGTCATCATCATCTCGCTCCTCGCAGTAGAGTTAGGGTCTTCAAATTCGACTTCGAGTTAGACTTCGAATTCGACTTTGAGTTCGAGTTCGACTTCGAGTTCGATTTCGACTTCGGGTTCGACTTCGATTTCGACTTCAGGTTCGACTTCGATTTCAACTTCGACTTCGAGTTCGAGTTCGACTTCGCGTTTGAGTTCGAGTTTGCCATCGAGATCGTCTTCGAGTTCAATTTCGACTTCGAATTCTATTTCGACTTGGAGTTCGAGTTCGAGTTCGATTTCGAATTGAAATTTGATGCGAGTTTGCGGGTAGTGGGCAAAATATCCCTCTAGTGTTTGTGGATCTCGTACTGGAGATGCAGTATCACTTTACCCTGCCACTTTGTTTTTGGCCCACGTCATCATCATCTCGGTCCTCGCATTAGAGTTAGGGTCTTCAAGTTTGATATCGAGGTCATCTTCGAGTTCGATTTCGACTTCGACTTCAATTTCGACTTGGAGTTCGAGTTCAAGTTCGACTTCGAATTGGACTTTGATGCGAGTTTGCGGATAGTGGGCAAAATATCCCTCTAGTGTTTGTGGATCTCGTACTGCAGATGCAGTATCACTTTACCCTGCCACTTTGTTTTTGGTCCACGTCATCATCATCTCGCTCCTCGCATTAGAGTTAGGGTCTTCAAATTCGACTTCGAGTTAGACTTCGAATTCGACTTTGAGTTCGAGTTCGACTTCGAGTTCGATTTCGACTTCAGGTTCGACTTCGATTTCGACTTCAGGTTCGACTTCGATTTCAACTTCGACTTCGAGTTCGAGTTCGACCTCGCGTTTGAGTTCGAGTTTGCCATCGAGATCGTCTTCGAGTTCAATTTCGACTTCGAATTCTATTTCGACTTGGAGTTCGAGTTCGAGTTCGATTTCGAATTGAAATTTGATGCGAGTTTGCGGGTAGTGGGCAAAATATCCCTCTAGTGTTTGTGGATCTCGTACTGGAGATGCAGTATCACTTTACCCTGCCACTTTGTTTTTGGCCCACGTCATCATCATCTCGGTCCTCGCATTAGAGTTAGGGTCTTCGAGTTTGATATCGAGGTCATCTTCGAGTTCGATTTCGACTTCGACTTCAATTTCGACTTGGAGTTCGAGTTCAAGTTCGACTTCGAATTGGACTTTGATGCGAGTTTGCGGATAGTGGGCAAAATATCCCTCTAGTGTTTGCGGATCTCGTACTGCAGATGCAGTATCACTTTACCCTGCCACTTTGTTTTTGGTCCACGTCATCATCATCTCGCTCCTCGCAGTAGAGTTAGGGTCTTCAAATTCGACTTCGAGTTAGACTTCGAATTCGACTTTGAGTTCGAGTTCGACTTCGAGTTCGATTTCGACTTCGGGTTCGACTTCGATTTCGACTTCAGGTTCGACTTCGATTTCAACTTCGACTTCGAGTTCGAGTTCGACCTCGCGTTTGAGTTCGAGTTTGCCATCGAGATCGTCTTCGAGTTCAATTTCGACTTCGAATTCTATTTCGACTTGGAGTTCGAGTTCGAGTTCGATTTCGAATTGAAATTTGATGCGAGTTTGCGGGTAGTGGGCAAAATATCCCTCTAGTGTTTGTGGATCTCGTACTGGAGATGCAGTATCACTTTACCCTGCCACTTTGTTTTTGGCCCACGTCATCATCATCTCGGTCCTCGCATTAGAGTTAGGGTCTTCGAGTTTGATATCGAGGTCATCTTCGAGTTCGATTTCGACTTCGACTTCAATTTCGACTTGGAGTTCGAGTTCAAGTTCGACTTCGAATTGGACTTTGATGCGAGTTTGCGGATAGTGGGCAAAATATCCCTCTAGTGTTTGTGGATCTCGTACTGCAGATGCAGTATCACTTTACCCTGCCACTTTGTTTTTGGTGCACGTCATCATCATCTCGCTCCTCGCATTAGAGTTAGGGTCTTCAAATTCGACTTCGAGTTAGACTTCGAATTCGACTTTGAGTTCGAGTTCGACTTCGAGTTCGATTTCGACTTCAGGTTCGACTTCGATTTCGACTTCAGGTTCGACTTCGATTTCAACTTCGACTTCGAGTTGGAGTTCGACCTCGAGTTTGAGTTCGAGTTCGACTTCAAGTTCGGCTTCGAGTTGGAGTTCGACTTGGAGTTCAATTTCGAGTCTGAGTTCAAGCTTGACTTCGATTTCGACTTGATACAAATTTGCGGGCAGTTGTCAAAATATCCCTCTAGTGTTTGTGGATCTCGTACTGGAAATGCAGTATCACTTTACCCTGCCACTTTGCTTTTGGCCCACATCATCATCATCTCGGTCCTCGCATTAGGGTTAGGGTCTTCGAGTTTGCCATCGAGTTCATCTTCGAGTTCAATTTCGACTTCGAATTCTATTTCGACTTGGAGTTCGAGTTCGAGTTCGATTTCGAATTGAAATTTGATGCGAGTTTGCGGGTAGTGGGCAAAATATCCCTCTAGTGTTTGTGGATCTCGTACTGGAGATGCAGTATCACTTTACCCTGCCACTTTGTTTTTGGCCCACGTCATCATCATCTCGGTCCTCGCATTAGAGTTAGGGTCTTCGAGTTTGATATCGAGGTCATCTTCGAGTTCGATTTCGACTTCGACTTCAATTTCGACTTGGAGTTCGAGTTCAAGTTCGACTTCGAATTGGACTTTGATGCGAGTTTCCGGATAGTGGGCAAAATATCCCTCTAGTGTTTGTGGATCTCGTACTGCAGATGCAGTATCACTTTACCCTGCCACTTTGTTTTTGGTCCACGTCATCATCATCTCGCTCCTCGCATTAGAGTTAGGGTCTTCAAATTCGACTTCGAGTTAGACTTCGAATTCGACTTTGAGTTCGAGTTCAACTTCGAGTTCGATTTCGACTTCAGGTTCGACTTCGATTTCGACTTCAGGTTCGACTTCGATTTCAACTTCGACTTCGAGTTCGAGTTCGACCTCGCGTTTGAGTTCGAGTTTGCCATCGAGATCGTCTTCGAGTTCAATTTCGACTTCGAATTCTATTTCGACTTGGAGTTCGAGTTCGAGTTCGATTTCGAATTGAAATTTGATGCGAGTTTGCGGGTAGTGGGCAAAATATCCCTCTAGTGTTTGTGGATCTCGTACTGGAGATGCAGTATCACTTTACCCTGCCACTTTGTTTTTGGCCCACGTCATCATCATCTCGGTCCTCGCATTAGAGTTAGGGTCTTCGAGTTTGATATCGAGGTCATCTTCGAGTTCGATTTCGACTTCGACTTCAATTTCGACTTGGAGTTCGAGTTCAAGTTCGACTTCGAATTGGACTTTGATGCGAGTTTGCGGATAGTGGGCAAAATATCCCTCTAGTGTTTGTGGATCTCGTACTGCAGATGCAGTATCACTTTACCCTGCCACTTTGTTTTTGGTGCACGTCATCATCATCTCGCTCCTCGCATTAGAGTTAGGGTCTTCAAATTCGACTTCGAGTTAGACTTCGAATTCGACTTTGAGTTCGAGTTCAACTTCGAGTTCGATTTCGACTTCAGGTTCGACTTCGATTTCGACTTCAGGTTCGACTTCGATTTCAACTTCGACTTCGAGTTGGAGTTCGACCTCGAGTTTGAGTTCGAGTTCGACTTCAAGTTCGGCTTCGAGTTGGAGTTCGACTTGGAGTTCAATTTCGAGTCTGAGTTCAAGCTTGACTTCGATTTCGACTTGATACAAATTTGCGGGCAGTTGTCAAAATATCCCTCTAGTGTTTGTGGATCTCGTACTGGAAATGCAGTATCACTTTACCCTGCCACTTTGCTTTTGGCCCACATCATCATCATCTCGGTCCTCGCATTAGGGTTAGGGTCTTCGAGTTTGCCATCGAGTTCATCTTCGAGTTCAATTTCGACTTCGAATTCTATTTCGACTTGGAGTTCGAGTTCGAGTTCGATTTCGAATTGAAATTTGATGCGAGTTTGCGGGTAGTGGGCAAAATATCCCTCTAGTGTTTGTGGATCTCGTACTGGAGATGCAGTATCACTTTACCCTGCCACTTTGTTTTTGGCCCACGTCATCATCATCATTTCGGTCCTCGCATTAGGTTTAGGGTCTTCGAGTTCGAGTTCCAGTTCATCTTCGAGCTTGAGTTCGAATTTGACTTTGAGTTTGAGTTCGAGTTCAAGTTTGACTTCGACTTCGAGTTCGGGTTCGACTTCGACTTGGAGTTCGAGTTCGAGTTTGACATCGAATTGGACTTCGAGTTCGACTTCGAGTTGGAGTTGGCGTTCGACTTCGAGTTCGAGTTCGAATTCGTCTTTGAGTTTTAGTTCAAGTTCAGGTTCGACTTAGTTAGATTTCGATTTCGAGTTCGACTTCGATGTGAGTATGCGGGCAGTGGGCAAAATATCCCTCTAGTGTTTGTGGATCTCTTACTGGAGATGCATTATCACTTCACCCTGCCACTTTGTTTTTGGCCCACGTTGTCATCATCTCGGTTCTCGACTTGCCTTTACTGGGATCTTCCTCCTCTTTATCCTCCATTCTGGAGTTTAAGTTAAAATGATGGAGTTATTGCCGATGGATAGTGTTTTGGATTTGGGGTCATTTTATAGGGACTGGGTGCTGTGTTCTGGGGTTGTGCGGTAGCTAATTGAGGGGTGTGTGGGGAGGGACATGCCTGGGGGTAGAGTTAGGTAATGGGGGTTGAGGATTCACGGCGAAGGGAGGTGGGGTGGGATGGCAAATGGTATTGCGGGCGGGGGGGGGGTTGTTTGGCCTTTGCAGTGGGGGGGGGGACTGAAATAGGAGCCTAACTACTGGTGATATTGGGTGAATTTGGCCCCTTGATGGGGTAAGGGCTTGGGTATATGGGGGAGTTTAGCAGGGTGGGAGGTGATAGGTTTAGGGGTAGGGTAAAGGACTGTTACATGGGCCCTTTTGTGTGGTGTGGTTTGGGTTATTTGGGCTGCTGTCTGGTTTAGTTGGGGTGCGCGGTCCATTGGAAGTTATGCTTAGGGTGAGTGTTTAGGTTTGGGGATGTTTGCGGGGTGGCGTGGTGTTGGTGATGTGGGGTGAACCTGGCTCCCGGGTGGGGGGAGGGCTAGGGTTTATGGGGGTGTGCTGAAGGGTTGGTATTGTTGTGCTGGGGTGTATGGCTGGGTAGTGGGTTAGGGTTAGGGTAAACGCTAAACCCATCGGATTCACAATGCCACCGGGTACACTACAGTCAATGAAAATAAATATGCGGAGTAGACGACTATGATCACTCAAGCTAAATTTAGACAGCAGAAAGACTGCAGAACTAGAATCTACAAGGCAGCTAAAATCCAGTGACACTACCTACGAGACGGTTACATTTTCCAGGGGTAATTCTTTTAAGAGTGTTGTGTATGTGGCCTGGCTACACAACAATGCTATTAATTAAAACGCTGGAGACGGGAGCTAAGTTTCATGGTTCTTTACTCGTAGAAAACGAATGCAGAACACACACATACGTATCAATGTGCGCCTAATAGCGCATGCAATGACATGTTACTACAACATAAAGTAGTCCCCATATTATACAGTAGGCTGACCTGGCTGGTGATGTGGTGGCATCACCCCGAGTTCGAATCCAGCCGGCTCCCCTGCACGCTTTCCATCCGTGCTGGGTTACGAGCTGGTGATCTCTTTGGAAACTCAGCCAGCAGGAGGCAATGGCAAACCACTGCTGTAACTTGCTTCGTACGCGGTTCCCCACTACGTCAGAGAGGCGTGGAGGGAAATCGTCCACTAACTGGAGAAACTCCGGATGTGACGTAACTTTCCTTTTTCCGATACGGTACAAAGAGAGAGTGGAAGAAGGTTTTCAAAGATGTCGGCGGCAGATCTCGTTGCAAGTCTGGAGAGCCGTTTCTTCGCTCCTTTCTACGATAAGGCAAGAACTAGATAAGAAGGAACATGTGCAGATTAGATAGTAAAAGGAGACAAAATGTGAACGTTTCTGAAGATAATCAGAACATATATCTATCTGTAAGCTATGACAACAACTTGTGGGAATTCTAGCGATGGAGTATGTCATTTCTAAAATATTGCAAGTGAATTCATAGAATTGCCAACTCTTAATTCCTGTTGCTTCCAGACCTATTTGGGCAGATGGGACTCGTCAGCTCATCTAGGAGAAGGAAAATTCTGATCTCAAACCTCCGCTGCCTTGCGGCTGTACCCACTCACAGAGAAGGCTTCAGGAGTAAACCTGGAGCTGGAGTCTCTAAGGCAGTCCTACGCTGACTGACAACTCCTGCGGTACTCCTGGTACCAAATTGTATGTGCCGTTCCTTTGGGTGCGTGCAGAGGGGGAACTTGCTACATGGGGCAACAGCTTGCTCTCCATATCGTACTGCCCAAGCTTGCGTATCTAGACAGCTAGGACACAACATTCATGGTCGACTCTGACCGATGGAGGCCTCAGTCACTGTAAGACCTATTGAATGGCAGCACTACAGACATCCCACCTCTCCCGGAAGTCTCGGGAGTCTCCTGCATATGAATAGCGGCTCCCTGATGCCCACAAATTATATACAATATCATGGAAATCAATTTTTTTGAGAGCGAGGGAGAGAAAGCAAGAGAGAGCATCAGAGAGACCACGAGAGAGAGCGTGGGCGCAAGAGAGCAAGAACAAGCAAGCGAGTGAGAGAGAGCGTGAGCATGAGAGTGAGAGCAAGCAAGCGAGTGTGAGAGTGAGAAAGCAAGCGAGAGAGCGAGAGACAGCGAGAGCGCTTGAGAGCGCGCGAGTGACTGCGAGAGAGAGAGAGAGAGAGAAAGAGAGAGAGAGAGCACCATGGCAGAGTGTTCCAAAAAAATATAAAACGTACGTCACCCCAGACTACACTAAAGTGTACCCCTGCCTAATAGGGGTCAAAATAATGACAGTGTTGCTCGCTGTACTGCTTGCAACAGTGACTTTTCTATTGCCCATGGTGGGTTAAGACTTTAAAAGACGTGTTGAGGTGAGTTTAACAGGTGTCATCCGTTCATTAGCATAGCTAACGTTATTTAAACTGGCTGGCTAGCTGCTAAGGAGCTACTTTATTGCAGACATCCCAGCTCTCCCGGAAGTCTCCCGCAAATTGATGGTGTTACCTCCCTGAAATGAGTTTTTGCTAGGTGGGATGTCTGGCACTTGATTTTAACACCCATTCCTGAACCCTAAAAATCACCTAATATAAACACAGAACTCTTTACTGAGGATTGTACTCAAAACTCTGGACTAGTTCTTAAAATATTCAGCCTACAGAAACAGGGAGGCAAGTAAGAGACAGAACTGAGAACTTCATGTTTGGCTCTCTAACAAGGTTTATAATTCTGAACAATTAGCAAATCCCTCTAACTGGAAAGAGTTCCAAATATCACAGCATTGTTCCAGCTCCTCGAATAACCCTCTTGCTGGTTCAGTTTTGAATCCATAATCTGTGTTTTATCCTCTTTATTGAACTTGCTGAGCACTGCATGTTTTTCCCTGACCCTCACTAGTTACACGCGCAGATTACAAGGCACACATCTTTAGTTTAAAGAGCCTTTTCTACCATCAGTACACATACAGCAGGAACCCAGCAGACACCCATCTTGTCTTGTGCTCATCTTCAGAGACCCAGTGACAGACTCTGGGACAATGAAGGCCACAGCTGCTTGAAGGGAGAATGCTTATGCTCGTACTGAGCTGGGTCCAAAGCCACAACTTACCAGTCATGGTCTCCTGCGCAAAGTAATGCTCTACCTTCGGATGGCGGGGGAAACTTGTGCCTGGAACACACCGACGGCTCTGGTGGAAGTGGATGCAGGTATGAAAGAAGTGTTTACGATCCAATGAAGGGTCACGGTCTGAAACGTCGACTGGTTATTCATTTCCATGGATGCTGCCTGACCTGCTGAGTTCCTCCAGCATTTTGTGTGAGCGTTGAAGTATTTACACTGTTGGACAGGCAAATGAATGTGCGGAGAATGGAGGATATCAGCCACATGCGGGCGAAAGGACACGGTTCAATTAGGCGCTGCTTTAGTTATAAAGTCTGCAGGTGTTGGAAATCCAGAGCAACACGCACAAAATGCTGGAGGACCTCAGCAGGTCAGGTAGCACCTATGGAAATGAATAAACAGGTGACATTTCGGGCCCAGACCCTTCGTCCGGACTGAAAAGCAAGAATTAGTTTGGCACAACATTGTGGGCAAGTTCAGTGAGCAAGACAGAGGGATGTGGAGTTAGTGTGGCTGAGTGGGTTCACTATAGCAAGGAGTGATTGTCAGTATAGATGCAATGGACAAGAGGGCATGCTTCTATATGGTACAACTGACTATATCCAGAACCCAAGCTTTGCTTGAAACACCCTCCACCACCCTCAGCCAACTTTTAACCCATGTTGCCAGCTTGCCAGAAGTTTTAACAATAAGGACCAGCCTCCCGTGCGGGACCCTGTCAAAGGTCTCACTGAAGTCCATGCAGATGACATATATTGCATGACACACGAACAAAATGGTTTAATTACTGTGCTAGGCTCCCAAAAGGCCACTGGGAGCTGGGGAACAGATATACAGGCAGATACAACCATGCCACACAGGAGCAAAATCAGGCCATTCAGCCCATCGAGTCTACTCTGCCATTCCATCACAGCCAATTTATTATCCCCCTCAACCCTAGTCACGGAAAGACTTAAAAATAGGGTCACTGAGTGGCTGATGTCAACTTCCCCAGTACTGAATGGAACTTCCTGAGCACCAGAGGCTTCAATGGGTCAAAACTGATAACTGTGTCTAGGGGGGGTTACACCAGACAGTATGCAGACACTCCAAGTTGGCATGGCGACGTAACAGAGCTTACGAGGAAATGAGCCGGGCCAGATGATCAAATTTTCAACCATGATTGTAATTCCCTCAGTTTTAAGATAGTTACGGATTAAAACTGATCCTTGGGTGAAGGTGCTGAGGTGCAGAAGGGCTAAATGTAACAGTGTTAGGCAGGAACAGGAGAAGGTAAACTGGAAAGCAGCTGCTCGAGGGGCAAACAACACCTCTGACATGTGGGACTCTTTAAAAAGGCCAGTTAACTGGAGTTCCTCAGGTAGCGTGGGTGATGAGAGAGAGAGTGCAAGGTCAGACTTACAACCTTACAAAAAGGAATATTGCACATGGCTTGGGAAAGCTGTAGTAAAATGAGGCCCTTGGAATACAAAGGCAGTGGAGAGACCTAAAACAAGTAACTCGGAGGGTAGAAACGGGCCACTAAATGTTCTTGGTGAGGATGTCCTTTTTTAAAAAGAAATGGGGAGAAGGCAGGCGAGTGGGTTTGAGGGGAATAATAAATCAGCCATGATAGAATAGCCGTGCAGTATCAATGGGCCGAACAGCCTGTTTCTGCTCCTGTGTCTTATGGTCTTACTCTCTGGACAGAGAAGAAGATCGTTTAAGGGTACCAAAGGATCCAGGTCAAGCAGGAAAGTGAGGCAAACACCACAGGGGAAGGGGAGGCCCGAGGGTTAAGTTTATGCCCCTCCCCCAAGCAGCACATGGAATGAGCTGCCAGAGGAACTGGTTGAGGCAGGCACATTAACAACTTTTAAACGGACAGGTACGCGGACAGGAAGGGTTTAGAGCAAGGGTTCACAACTATTTTGGTGCCATGGACCATTACGCTAGAGGTCCATGAACCCCAGGTTGAGAAGCTGGGACGATGGGACCGGCAGAGACGGTGGTCTTGGCTGGAATGGACCTGTGGGGACAAAAGACGGTGCGACTCCATCACTAAACGCCACCACAGTGGCGTCTCAACTTCCATTCCAAACCGGAGACAAAACATTCTCCGCAGGCCGGGTTAAAAGCCCCAACTCAAATACTTACCTGGCATCTAAAACCGGTTCTATTTTCTGCAATGATTTAGCCACGTCGAAGTGAACATTTGCCACCTGATCGCCTGCCATCTGGAGAACCGTCAGTAGCATGTGCTTTGCTGTGATTTCTTGGCTACAGGCTTCAGACAACACCTAAAAAAAACAGCAGAAAATGCAAACGTTCATTCACAGCCCCGACCTTCACGAAGCAAGACTGAAGAAAAGATCATCGATCTGATTTGTGCGACGCTCAGAATGTATTTTGCCCCATGATAAGAAGGCATAGTCCAGGCTGGCACCAATGATCATCTGCAAGGAGAGAGATGAGGTCCTGCAACAGAGATTTACAGATCAATAGACAAGTTGTAAAGAAGAAGTGGTGGTATATTGTAATCGCTGGACTACCCCTTCTGCCATGTACGAGCGAGTTTAGAAACAGGAAGGCAGGACGGCTGAAACGTAGAGACAAAGTGTGGGTGCAGATCAGACAGCATCACTGGGGTCTCTTCCATGGCAAGGTGACCCGAGCCAAGAGGGGACCAAGACTATTAGACGCAAGACCGGAATTAGGCTACCGAGTCAAATATGATGGCAGAATATAGCATTAGTGGTAAGACTCTTGGCACTGTGAAGGATCAGAGGGATCTTGGGGTCTGAGTCCATAGGACACTCAAAGTTGCTATGCAGGTTGACTCTGTGGTTAAGGAGGCATACGGTGCATTGGCTTTCATCAATCATGGGATTGAGTTTAAGAGCCAAGAGGTAATGTTACAGCTATATAGGACCCTGGTCAGACCCCATTTAGAGTACTGTGCTCAGTTCTGGTCACCTCACTACAAGAAGGATGTGGAAACCACAGAAAGGGTGCAGAGGAGATTTACAAGGATGTTGCCTGGATTGGGGAACATGCTTTATGAGAATAGGTTGAGTGAACTCAGCCTTTTCTCTTTGGAGCAACAGAGGATAAGGGGTGACCTGACAGAGGTGAACAAGATAATGAGAGGCATTGTGTGAATAGTCAGAGGCTTTTTCCCAGGGCTGAAATGGTTAGAACAAGAGGGCATAGTTTTAAGGTGCTTGGGAGTGGGTACAGAGGAGATGTCAGGGGTAAATGAGGTGGAGGATAAATGCGTGGCTGAGGGATTGGAGCAGGGGGCAGGGATTCAGATTTCTGGATCATTGGGACCTCTCTTGGGGCAGGTGTGACCTGTAGAAAAAGAACGGGTTGCACTTCAATCCAAGGGGGACCAACATGCCGGCAGGGAGGTTTGCTAAGGCTACTGGGGAGAGTTTAAACTAGAATGGTTGGGGTGTGGGAACCAAACTGAAGAGACTAGGGAAGAGGAGGTTGGCTCACAAATAGAGAAAGCTTGTAGACAGTGCGAGAGGGAGGATAGGCAGGTGATAGAAAAGGGATGCTCTCAGACCGAAGGTTTGAGATGCATCTATTTTAACGCAAGGAGTGTTGTGAACAAAGCAGATGAGCTTACAGCGTGGATCAGTACTTGGAGATATGATGTGGTGGCCATTACAGAGACTTGGGTGGCTCAGGGACAGGAATGGTTACTTCAATTGCCGGGTTTTAGATGTTTCAAAAAGGACAGGGAGGGAGGCAAAAGAGGTGGGGGCATGGCATTGTTGATCAGAGATAGTGTCACAGCTGCAGGAAAGGTGGACGCCATGGAAGGATTGTCTATGGGGTCTCTATGGGTGGAGGTTAGGAACAGGAAGGGGTCAATAACTTTACTGGGTGTTTTTCATAGGCCACCCAATAGTATCAGGGATATCGAGGAGCAGATAGGGAAACAGATCCTGGAAAGGTGTAATAATAACAGAGTTGTCATGATGGGAGGCTTTAATTTCCCAAATATCGATTGGCATATCCCAAGAGCAAGGGGTTTAAGATGGGGTAGAATTTGTTAGGTGTGTTTAGGAAGGTTTCTTGACACAATATGTAGATAAGCCTACAAGAGGAGAGGCTGTACTTGATCTGGTATTGGGAAATGAACCTCTCACTGGGAGAGCATTTTGGAGATAGTGATCATAATTCTATCTCCTTTACCATAGCATTGGAGAGGGATAGGAGCAGACAAGTTAGGGTTTAATTGGAGCAAGGGGAAATATGAGGCTATCAGGCAGGAAACTGGAAGCTTAAACTGGAAACAGATGTTCTTAGGGAAAAGTACGGAAGAAATATGGCAAATGTTCAGGGGATATTTGTGTGGAATTCTGCATAGGTACGTTCCAATGAGACAGGGAAGTTATGGTAGGGTACAGGAACCGTGGTGTACAAAGGCTGTAATAAATCTAGTCAAGAAGAAAAGAAAAGCTTACAAAAGGTTCAGAGAGCTAGGCAATGTTAGAGATCTAGAAGATTATAAGGCTATTAGGAAGGAGCTTAAGAAGGAAATTAGGAGAGCCAGAAGAGGCTATGAGAAGGCCTTGGCAGGCAGGATTAAGGAACACCCCAAGGCATTCTACAAGTACGTGAAGAGCAAGAGGATAAGACGTGAAAGAATAGGATCTATCAAGTGTGACAGTGGGAAAGTGTGTATGGAACCGGAGGAAATAGCAGAGGTACTTAATGAATACTTCACTTCAGTATTCACTATGGAAAAGGATCTTGGTGATTGTCGTGATGACTTGCAGCAGACTGAAAAGTTTGAGTATATATTTATTAAGAAAGAGGATGTGCTGGAGCTTTTTGGAAAGCAACTAGTTGGATAAGTTACCAGGACCGGATGAGATGTACCCCAGGCTACTGTAGGGGGCAAGGGAGGAGATTGCTGAGCCTCTGGCGATGATCTTTGCATCATCAATGGGGGCGGGAGAGGTTCTAGAGGATTGCAGGGTTGCGGATGTTGTTCCTTCATTCAAGAAAGGGAGTAGAGATAGCCCTGGAAATTATAGACCAATGAGTCTTACCTCAGTGGTTGGTAAGTTGATGGAGAAGATCCTGAGAGGCAGGATTTATGAACATTTGGAGAGGTATAGCATGTTTGGGAATAGTCAGCATGGCTTTGTCAAGGGCAAGTCGTGCCATACAAGCCTGATTGAATTTTTTGAGGATGCGACTAAACACATTGATGAAGGAAGAGCAGTAGATGTAGTGTATATGGATGTCAGCAAGGCATTTGATAAGGTACCCCATGCAAGGCTTATTCAGAAAGTAAGGAGGCATGGGATCCAAGGGGACATTGCTTTGTGGATCCAGAACCGGCTTGCCCACAGAAGGCAAAGAGTGGTTGTAGACGGGTCATATTCTGCATGGAGGTCAGCCTCAGGGATCTGTTCTGAGACCCTTACTCTTCATGATTTTTATAAATGACCTGGATGAGGAAGTGGAAGTGGAGGGATGGCTTAGTAAGTTTGCTGAGACACAAAGGTTGGGTGTGTTGTGGATAGTGTGGAGGGCTATCAGAGGTTACAGCGGGACATTGATAGGATGCAAAACTGGGCTGAGAAGTGGCTGATGAAGTTCAACCCAGATAAGTGTGAAGTGGTTCATTTTGGTAGGTCAAATATGATGGCAGAATATAGTATTAATGGTAAGACTCTTGGCAGTGTGGAGGATCAGTGGGATCTTGGGGTCCGAGTCCATAGGACACTCAAAGCTGCTGCGCAGGTTGACTCTGTGGTTAAGAAGGCATACAGTGTATTGGCCTTCATCAATCGTGGAACTGAATTCAGGAGCCAAGAGGTAATGTTGCAGCTATATAGGACCCTGGTCAGACCCCACTTGTAGTACTGTGGTCGCCTCACTACAAGAAGAATGTGGAAGCCATAGAAAGGGTGCAGAGGGCAGAGGAGATTTACAAGGATGTTGCCTGGATTGGGGAGCAGGACTTATGAGAATGGGTTAAGTGAACTCGGCCTTTTCTCCTTGGATCGACGGAGGATGAGAGGTGACCTGATAGAGGTGTGTAAGATGATGAGAGGCATTGATCGTGTGGATAGTCAGAGCCTTTTTCCCAGGTCTGAAATGGTTGCCACAAGAGGACACAGGTTTAAGGTGCCGGGGAGTAGGTACAGAGGAAATGTCAGGGGTAAGTTTTTTACTCAGAGAGTGGTGAATGCATGGAATGGGCTACCGGCATCGGTGGTGGAGGCAGATATGATAGGGTCTTTTAAGAGACTTTTGGATAGGTACATGGAGCTTAGAAAAATAGAGGGCTATAGGTAAGCTGAGTAATTTCTAAGGTAAGGACATGTTCGGCACAACTTTGTGGGCCAAAGGGCCTGTATTGTGCTGTAGGTTTACTTTGTTTCTATGAGTTCCCTCTGCCATTCCATCATGGCTGATTTATTTTTCCTTTCAACCCCATTCTTCTGCCTTCTCCTGTATCCTTTCACGCCCTTAACTAATCAAGAATCTATCAACCTCCACTTTAAATATACTCAATAACTTGGCCTCCAAAGCCGTCTGTGGCAATGAATTCCACAGATTCACCACCCTCTGGCTAAAGAAATTCCTCCTCACCTCTGCTCTAAAGGGACGTCCTTCTATTCTGAGGCTGTGCCCTCTGGTCCCAGACTCTTGCACTATTGGAAACCGCCTCTGTGCATCCCTTTTATCTATACCTTTGCTCGAGCACTTTGGGAGTGTTTAAGCTAGTGAGGCAGCAGGGCTGGGACAGAGAATACTAGTGTAGCAGGTGTTGAGTCAGAATTCTATGTCAAACCAACTAAACAGGCAGGTCCGGTAAGCAGAGCAGGCAGAAATAAGTGAGGGAGCACGAGAGGGCTGGGAGGTTTAACTGCATCTGTTTCCGAACATAGAAATTCGCAGCACATTACAAGCCCTTCGGCTGACAATGTTGTGCGACCACGTAACCTACTCTAGAAACTGCTTAGAATTTCCCTAGTGCAGCAGTCCCCAACCACCGGGCCACGAGGAAACGATATGATTTGGTGATTGGAGCTGCTGCACCTTTCCTCGTTTCCTGTCACGCCCTGTTCAGCTTGAACGCACGCGAGGTCATTGCCCGCATGTCATCCATGTCAGCGCAGGAAGAAGATCAACTCCTCGAGCTTGCAAATGACAGCGGGCTGAAAAGTATGTTTGACATAACATCTCTGCCGGCATTCTGGATCAAAGTCAACGCTAAATATCCTGAGGTAGCCACAAAAGCACTGAAAACATTGCTTCCATTTCCAACATATCTCTGCAAATAATGCAATGAAAACTAAATTGCGGAATAGACTGGACATAAGGAACCCCTTCGAGTATTGCTGTCTCCCATCAGCCTGCGATAGGACTGTCTTGTTGCAGGGAAACAAGCCCAGGACTCCCACTGATTCAGCAATATTGGTGTGTTGCAATGATTTTATATGTTCATACAGGGAAAATATGTGCTGTGTGTTTAACATCCAAATGTTACTTAAAAGGTTATGATGCTATTGATTTATAAGTGACTTATATAACCATAGAACAATTAAAGCATGGAAACAGGCCATCTTCGCCCTTCTAGTCCGTGCCGAACTCTACTCTCACCTAGTCCCACCGACCTGCACTCAGCTCATAACCCTCCATTCCTTTCCTGTCCATATACCGATCCAGTTTTTCTTTAATTGATAATATTGAACTTGCCTCTACCACTTCTACTGAAATTTGTTCAACACTTACTTCAAGCTCCCCTGTCCTCCCCTGATAATTGATTTATCACTATATTCATGCGAGGAAAATATGCGCTGTGTGTTTAATACTAAATTCATTAGATAAACCCTTTCAGAAACGAAATTGAGTGTATTAGCCACTTATCACCTATATTCCGGTCGTGATTAACACCCCCCCCCCCAGAACAGAATCGCCAAAAAGGATTTGCAGAAAAAAATCGGCACGCACACGCATGCACACTGGTGCCCGTGCAAGGGTTCATGGTCATGGCAGTTTTTCTCAGGGTAAACACAACGTATTTGACTGCTACTCTTGTCCGTTGGCAACCTTACCCCCGCCCCCCCACCCCCCGGTCTGCAAGAATATTGTCAATATTAAACCGGTCCGCAGTGCAAAAAATGTTGGACACCCCTGCCCCAGTGCATAGCCCTCTATTTTTCTAAGCTCCATGCACCTAAGAGGCTCTTAAAAGGCCCTATTGTATCCACTTCCACCACTGCCCCAGCAGTGCATTCCACGTACCCACCACTCTCTGCATGAAAAACTTACCTCTGACATCCCCTTGTACCTAATTCCAAGCACCTTAAAAGTACGCCCTCTCGTTCTAGCCATTTCAGCCCTGGGAAAAAGCCTCTGACTATCCACATGATCAATGCCTCTCAATATCTTGTACACCTCTATCAGGTCACCTCTCATCCTTCATTGCTCCAAGGAGAAAAGGCTAAGTTCACTCAACCTATTCTCATAAGGCACACCCTCCAATCCAGGCTTCATGCTTGTAAATCTCCTCAGCACTCTCTCTATAGTATCCACATCCTTCCTGTCGTGAGGTGGCCAGAACTGAACACAGTACTCCAAGTGGGGTCTGACCGAGGTCTTATATAGCTGTAACATTATGATGCACTATCAATAACTCCAAAAGACTGGAAGTAGAGTAAATACTGAAAGGCTTTTATTAGCAGTGAAATGTGATCTCCACCATGCTGAGTATCTGCCCCGGACTGAGGGGGGAGCAGTGACACAATCGCCTTTATTCAGGGGTCTGTGGGAGGAGCCACAGGAGCAGTCAGCGGAGGGGCCTGTCCAGACAGGTAACCCAGTTACAACATATATGTATGGTTTACCACACATTACCTCACAGCTCTTGAACTCAGTCCCACGGTAGATGAATGCCAACACACCATGCGCCTTCTTAACAACACTGTCAACCTGCACAACAGCTTTGAGTGTCCTATGGACACGGACCCCAAGATCTCTCCGATCCTCCACAATGCCAAGCATCTTACCATTGATACTATATTCTGGTTTTAACAGAGAACTCGGGTGATCTGGCCAGTAATCACTACAGGGATTATATTATTCCTGTAAGTCTAGGAACATGGTTGAGGGATAGGAGCACAACGTCCTGGGTTACAGATGCCCTAGGGACAGGGGGAAGGGTTTGAGTGTTACACTAATCAGGGAGGGCATTACAAGTGACTGCTGAAGCTGGAATCTAGAGCAACAAATGAGCTCAATGGAGCAGATCTGTGGGAGGAAAGCAGACTGGATCAAAACCCTGCATCGGGACCGGGGAGGGGGGGTACAGTGGAATAGTGGGGAGAAAGGAGTCTGAGGTGACTGGTGCACTGATGGCAGGAGAGGAGCGAAGGAGGAGCAGAGACAGTGGCAGGCGGAGGACGACGGGGGGAATGAGGAAATCACATCGCGAGGGAGATGGAACAAGGTAGGGATAGTGTGAAGGTGCAGACTGACAGCAGGAACACAAAGAGCTACAAGGGTTGGACTCTGATAAATAACGGAGGTGGTAACAGGTTCGGGGAGAGGGGTGAACACTAGGTTAAACCAGACAGGGGAGAGAGAGTGTGAGTGTGAGAGAGGCGAAAGAGCGAGAGAGTGCGTATGGGGTGAGGGGTGGGAGAATGGGCCTCGGCCTTTCCTATCAACGTAACTGTACCCACCTCTAGAGATTTCTCTTTCAGCCCCAGTCACATGCCCACTTCTGAAAATCTTGTTCTTTACGTCCTTTTTTAACATCTTTCTCTCTCACTTTTAACCTCGGGGGCTTTAGGCTTCCCCGATGATGCGGGGGCAGGGGGAGGGTGGAATAAATTGGGGGGTAGAGTTCAAGAGTGCGAGGTAATGTTGCAGCCCTATAAAACTCTGGTCAGACCACACTGGTGTCCAGCTTTGGTAGCCCTGAAATAGGAAGCATGGAGAAGGTCTAGAGGGGACGCAGAGGAGACTTGCCAGGATGCTGCCTGCATTAGAGAGCGTGTCTCATGAGGAAAGGTTGAGTGAGTTGGGGCTTTTTCTCTTTGGAGTGAAGGAGGATGAGAGGTGTGGATAGAGTGGACAGCCAGAGACTTTTCCCCAAGGTAGAAATGGCCAATACCGATCAGCAAATCAACTCTGAACCCAATTTGTGAAGTTGCTTCGGATGCCTCAGTCTCTTATGCGTTTGGGGATCTTGTCAAAAGATTTTACCGAAGTCCCTGTAGACGACACCAACTGCACGAGTACACCCGTAACTCCAAGAAACTCAAACTGGCCGACAGAATCACCACTTGCACACTGACCATTTCTGATGAAGCTCTGCCCAAGTGCAGCTGAATCCCGTCCCTCGGGACTTTTTACAACTACCCTTCTACCACTGATGTTAGATTCACAGCTCTGTAGTTACCAGTTGCTGCCTTCGTCGAAGAAAGGCACTGTACTGCTGGGATCCCGTTACCTGGCACCTGTTCTGTGACAATTTAGGATTTTAAACTACTAGGATCCTCGGAACACACACAAAATGCTGGAGGAACTCTGCAGGCCAGGCAGCATCGGTGGAAAAGAGTACAATCGGCATTTCCAGCCGAGACCCTTCGGCAGGAGGGCAAAAAAAAGATGAGTAGATATAAAAGTTGGGGGGGGGGAAGGTGAGTGGAGAAAGAAATACAAGGTGATAGGTGAAACCAGGAGGGGGGAGGGATGAAGTAAAGAGCTGAGCAGATATCACAGAGTGAGAGAAGGTTTCACTGACTCCCGTCGAAGGGAAGCAGAGATCACGGAGGGGCAGCAGTGACAGAGGGTTTCACTGAACTCCCGAAGAGACCTTGGGAGCTCAGCCCTTTCTTCCCATAACAGCCAAGGATACATTTCATCAGGCCTTGGAAACATATCCGTATCCAACCCCACTAAAGACTCCTAATACCTCGGCTTCTTGCCCTGTTTGAGTTTTCCAGCCATGTCCTTCTCTCAGGAAGTTTTCCTGGATTCCCCCTCCTTTGGGCCGTTCCCTTTGAAATCCTTTGTGCTGATATCAGAGAAGTTGAGGTTCTGTACTGCTATAACCTGATAACTCCTACAACTGTGTTTTGCCTCTCTCCTTTGTATCCAGGACATCTTTCAGGAGCGATGCCTCAAAAAGGCAGCGTCCATGGTGAAGGAGCCCACCACCCAGGACATGCCCTCTTCTCACTGCGACCCTCAGGAAGGAGGCACAGAAGCCTGAAAGCACACACTCAGCGATTCAAGAACAGTCTCTTCCCCTCTGCCATTTCTGAATGGACACCTTCACTACTTTTTATTTCTGTTTCTGCACTATTATTTTATACATTTACTGTAATTCACAGTTTCCTCTATTATTATGTGTTGCACTGTACTGCTGCCACAAAGACAACAAATTTCACAACATTATGCTGCTGACGCTAAACCTGATTCTGATTTCCTTGCTTCTGCACCTCATGCTGAATACTGGGAGAGCTGTCATATGTGACCACTCCTAGGGACGACCTGTACAATGTTACTTGAAGCTCTTTTTGCATATTCCTCCAAGGAATGTGTGGGCATCACAGGGTGAAGTGGTATTTAATTCCTTTGTGGTGGGCTGCAGTCCTTGAGGTGTGGGTGCACCCACAATGCAGTTCGGGTGGGTGATCCAGGATTCTGACCCAGTCAGTGTCAATGCCCTGGTTCAGATTTTTACTGCTATGCTGTAGGCATTTCATTTTAGCAGTTCTCTGAGAGCAATCTGTTCTGCTTTCATCCTGTTTGGGTCTGAGCTCAGGAATGAGGTGTCATCCAATCAGGATGGTAGAATTGGGAGAAGGTGCTAGAGAATGCTAGGCAGAGAGGTCTTTGTTTGGCGGGAGCTGGGAGAAGACAGGAGGGAAGGAGGATGGTGCAAGGTGCTTTGTGCAGATGAATGGCTTCGAGGAGGAAGAACCAATAATCCTGTGGGAAAGCCTGTTTGTTCAAGATGGATTTCGAGCATTACACATTAACAATGCCCAACAGGGTTTTGCGATCACAAGAAAAGAGACTAAGACAATTGCTCGCTGCCAGTCTGCACGCCAACCACATTGCTGACTCTCTGACGCGGGGAGCAGCACGATCTGCCCCAAGTCCAGCTCCTTCAGTTTCTACGCTGATGGGGTAGACCCGCAGCACTCTTTAAGTGCTTAACATCCAGCAGAGTCTGTGATCGTAAAGAAATAAATAAAAGACAATAACACCTTTACCTTTGGCTGGCCCTGTAGAACCCGCTGCGCCCCAGCACACCACCATCTTACTGGAAGTTCGCCAGTAGAGGCTTGTGGATTAGTAAGGTGTGTCCGAGAATGCCCTCCTCCTCAATATTTCAGTAATAAATCAATATTACGGTGCCACGCCCAACACACCATTCACTGAGTGAATTGTTCAGCCATTCATTCAACCCTCTCTATGACAGTAACAATATCACCCTCCTGTGAGCTCATTTGCTTTACTAGTAATGTTGCTTACACCAAAATAGATATAATCTTGCATTTCTTATCAGACTGAGGTTTGCTCTCCTTACTGGGCTCGCTTTGTTTCCCTTCGATATTTAACTGCACTGCCACCTCAACTGTAAATGTGGCCTGTGGCCCATCCCTATGAGTTTGAATCCCAGTGAGCACTCCCGCAGGATGTTAGCCCTGTTTTGGTCCAGCCCGCGCAGGCATATCTTTCTGAGGTGTTCCTGCTGATCCAGAGGTCTAAAGTTCAAAGTACATTACTACCAAAGTATGAACTCCATATACAAGCAGGAGATTCGTCTTCTTACAAGCAAAGAAACACAAGAGAATCCATGGAAAAAGAATCTCGCGCAGCAAAGACTGTCAGACATGCAATGTGCCCAGAAAGAAGAAATCGGGCAAACAAGAATAAAAAAATAGTAAACAAGTAAGACACAGAACATGAACCGCAGAGTCACCGAAATTAGGTCCACAGGCAGGGAGCCAGTTCAGATCTGTAGATGGTTGCAGGCCACAGCAAGGGAGTCAGTTCCGTGCTGAGAGAAGTGAAACCAGTCCAGGGGCCCAATGGTTGCCGTCCACAGCCAAGGAGCCAGTTCAGCATTTTATCTGAGCCAGGGGCCCAATGGTCGCAGGGCACAGCCAGCAAGTCAATTCAGTGTGGAGACAAGTGCTGACAGTGACAGTCGGTTCACTGTTGAGGTTTGTAAAGCCTCACGGAGAAGCTAGTCTTTCCCCCCTCGACTCTTTAAACTTTTTAACCTGGCTCATTGCTGAAATCGACTGAACACCGTTTCATTTTCCCCTCTCAGGCCACTGTCATCCAACCTGAAGTCCACTCCCAGCAATGGCCGCGGCCGCCGCACCTGCGTTCTTGAGAGTCCTTAAGGATACCGCAAAAACACCAGGTCGTGCAGACCTCTCGACACCCTCCAAAACCTATCAAGCTCCACTTTAAATATACCCAATTACTTGGCCTCCATTGCCATCTGTGGCGATGAATTCCGTAGACTCACCACGCTCCGGCTAAAGAAATTCTTCATCTCCGTTCTAAAGGGATATCCCTCTGTTCCAAAGGCTGTGCCCTCCGGTCCTAGACTCACCCACTTTTAGAAACATCCATTCTATCTAGGCATTTCAATCGAATCTCCCCCTCACCTTGTCCCAAACTCCAGCGAAGCCCAGGCCCATCAAATAAATCCAGGGAAAGAAGTTAATTCTGCAACTGGAATGACTGTGGGGGCCTTTAAGTACACTTGTAATTTGAAACTAGTTGCGTCAAAAAACTTAAAATTCCCTTAGCCAGATAATGTCCATTTCAAGGTACTCAGATCTCTAAGCAAAAGACAGAGCCATAGTCCACTACAGCACGGAAACAGACCCTTGTGAAATAAAACTTGAAAGCTGTAAGCCATCAGGTGGGTCAACAGGTCATTAAATCAGTTGTCCTTCAGCTAACACCATCAGTCCATTTCCACAGGGACGGTTAGGAACTCTGCTCACGAAATCATAAAAAGTCTCGTCCTCAACTCAATTTTTACTCCAGATACCTTGCAGATTAAACACAAAACACCACTACACCTCAGCAAATAATGCAAGCACAGAAGCTCGTATCAAGCAGATGTCAATATTGGAAGGAGCAGCTTTGGCAAAGTGTTGTTAATTGATTTTTTGCAGAATCTAAACATTCACAAATAACATATTAAAAATCCATAATATTTTTGTTAAATCCTTTATTCTTAAGTGTGTGTTCTAACTGTACGTTTTATTCATGAAATATTTTAGCAGCTTGTGAAGTGTAATTGAAGTATTTTCAAAGCTATACTCACGTTAATGCAAAAAAGGGTGGTCATTTTATGAAGGTAGTTGGGGTCACTGGCCATGGGCAAGTACATTGTCAAACCCATACTCATGTTAATGCAGAACAGGATGGTCATTATGTGATGGTAGTTGGGGTCACTGGCCATGGCAAGTACTTTCGGCACAATGGTGGATTCTGCCCAGTCTTTGCCAAGCTTCTCCACCAACTTGGTCAAGTTGTTGGTCGTGGCCTCGCAAATGGTGTATACTGCAAGACAGCATTCACAGGTCAAGAAATGATCTGATCTGATTGCCGTTACTACTTGATTTTCAAATAAGTAGCTTGCTGATAAAATACAAAGTTCCGAAATGAAATGCTCGTACCACCTTTTTCAAAGTGTAAACCTGTTCCATACCAAGTTACACACAGTGGAGGAAATTATTCACTTGGAAAGTAGCATTTTAATATACTTATTTATTATTGATTATTTATTGAGATACAGCATGGAACAGGCCCTTCTTACCCTGCCAGCCACCCCTGATTAACCCTAGCCTAATTACAGGACAATTTACAATGACCAGTTAACCTACCAACCAGTAGGTCTCTGGGAGGAAACAGGAGTACCCGGAGGAAACCCACGCGGTCACGCGGAGAACGTATAAACTCCTCACAGGTGGCAGTGGGAATCGAACCGAATTGCAAAGTGTTGCGCTAAACAGACACCACTGTGTCGCCCCGTTAGTTACTTAAAAAATACATTGAATAGATTACCATTATTTATTACTAATTATTGTAATTGAATAATTAGTCATTGTTCAAGCCCTAACCGCAATATTCACATTCCAGGGTAAAAGGGACCTACCCTAAAAGCAAAACAGTCCAGATCAAATTTCTTGTAAATTTTATTGGTCTTTAATCAAGTGTTCTACAAGATTGCTTGCAGCAGTAATAATTGGGGTGGGGGGGGGGGCGGGTGTTTGGATTATGATGGTATTGGGCAGGAACCTGGGAGTACAAACTGGGATGAATGCACTCAGAAACACACAATTGAAATGTGGAAATCGTTCTGGGCTTCACTTGGATGGGGCTCTGCAGAGTTTTGTCCCACTGAGACGGGGAAAGAACAGAAGGGTGAAGGAGCCATGTTTGACAAGAGACGCGCAACAGCTGGTCTAGGAGCGTAGGATGCAAAGATCAGCCTGGGCTCCAGAGGGTTACAATGTGGCCAGGAAGGGAGTGAAGAATGGACTTCGGAGAACTAGGAGGGGCCATGAGAAGGACTTGGCGAGTTGAATTCGGAAAAACAAACTTGAAGAACAGGAGGATGGCCAGAATGAGAGTCTGGGCCGGCCAGAGCTAAAAGAGGCAAAACGTTTGGAGTCGGAGGACTTTGGGGGAGATCAGCAATGAATTCTTTGCTTTAGTGATCACCAGTGAGAGGGACCTTGATGCTTGTGAAGGCAGTGATATGCTACAACATGTTGACATTGAGAAAGAGAATATTCTGGAATTCTGGAAAGCCCTAGGATAGATAAGTTCCCGGGGCCAGATGGGATATACACCAGGGTTAGTATGGGAAGCAAGGGAAGAGATTGCTGTGCCTTTAGTGACGATCTGGACATCCTCACTGGGGCCCGATGGGGTATACCCCAGGGTTACTTACAGGAATCAAGGGAAGAGATTGCTGCACCTTTAGTGACAATCTGGGCATCCTCACTGGCCAGTCCTCACCGGAGGAAGTACCAGATGATTGGAAGTTGGAAAATGTTATTTCCTTGTTCAAGAAAGAGGGTAGGGATAACCCTGGGAATTATAGACCAGTCAGTTTCACTTCACCGGTGGGCAAATTATAGGAGAAGATTCTTACAGACAGGATTTACAAGAAGCATAGTCTGATTCGGGAGAGTCGATATGGCTTTGTGAGGGGCATGTCGTTTCTTGAGCCTGACCCAATCCTTTGAGGATGTGACAAAGCACGATGAAGGATTTTTGGTTAGGCACCTTGTAGGCTCACTCAGCATCAGGGAAGCACCAGTAAGATGACATGGACAACTTTGAAGGACTTTCGTTCAACAAAAGTAACGATTCATCAAGGCTATACACGTCATGCACAAGGAGTTCAACTTCTCATCAAAAAGCTCCACTCCCTAAACAGGTTTTGACAAAAAAAGAATGTTGATAAAATAACCCCTCGAATTTCTAGTAGAACATGCCAACTTGCGACATTTGCATTCTAGCTGTCTTCACCTTTCGCTACTTACCAGTACAGTTTGCTGCCTCCTTTGAGGCAATGGCGAAGGGGTCACACAAGAAAGACTGGCAACGTGCTCTAATAAACTGCACAAAACTAGATTGTGCCGTGGCAGAAGGCGACACAAAAGATACCCTATTTAAGGTACTTGCATCTAGTATTTTGACTATCCTTAATTAATTTCTTTGTGCCAATACCAGGACTATGATCCATGAAAAATAGGAAAAAACTTAAAAGTGCCCGATGGTTTAATGCAGACAGTAAGAACGTTACTAACTACTATCGGTGGCGTGACACTATTACAGTTTGGGAATTCTGATGTCACCTGTAAGGAGCCAGTACATTTTCCCTGTGGAAGGCACGGGTTTCCTCTCACAATCCAAAGACGCACCAGTTGGGAGGTTAATTCATCACTGTTACCTGTCCCCTGTTTAGGATCAGAGATTGCTGGGCAGCACGGTTCGAAGGGCAGGAAGGGCCTTATTCCTCAGTGTACCTTTGAATAAATAACCCAGTGAATCCTGTGCTACCAGATCCACAGCAGGGTTCTGTTTCAGCTTCACGATTTAAATGTAATTATGCATGTGCTGGATTATTCAGATTACAGATCCCACACTCCTGACCGGCACAGTATCTCTCTTCGACATGACAGTGCACCATTCTACATTCACGTCTCCCATGCGGTTAATACATCCCACTTTCTACATTCAGTTACTGGGAACAAGTTAGCCTTTGCATAATTCTCAGGTTACTTTGCTTCATATCCAGCACAACTAACAATTCCCAGGGTAACCGCGTGGCTGAGTAGTCCAACCACAAGCTCTGCCTGTGACTCTGACTCGGACCTTGACAACTCTTTAACCACAAAGGTGTAAATATTCACTAAACAGTTTTATGATTAACCATAAAGTATGGGAACACAGCACAACAAGAACATTGTGAGTTTCTAGCTGAGAAAATCTACTTTGTGTTTACACACTGAAACTGAGAGCGATTTGCTTCCTTAAAACCAAATACATACTAAATCGGTATGATACAGGAGAGCTTAAGTAAGCTACAGAGAGCTATAAAATTAGTCAGCTCCATCGTGTGCTCCAGCCTCCGTATTATCCAGGACATCTTCAAGGAGCGGTGCCTCAAAAAGGCAGTGTCCATCATTAAGGACCCCCACCACCCTCTTCTCATTGCTACTACCAGAAAGGAGGTACAATTTGTCTGAAGACACACACTCACTGATTCAGGAACAGCTTCCTCCTCTCTGCCATACGATTTTTGAGTGGACACCGAACCCATGAACACTACCTCACTACTCCTGCTAGTTACCGACACAGAGGAGGAATCTACAACAACCAGTTTACAACCAGCACGTCTTTGGGATGGAGGAGGAAATCGGAGCGCCTGGCAGAAACAGAGATGAGGAGCGATTTCTTCAGCCAGAGGGTGGCGAATCTGTGGAATTCACTTCCACGGACAACCGTGGAGGCCAAGATATTGGGTATAATTAAAATGGAGGCTGACAGGCTCTTCATTAATCAGGGCGTGAAAGGATACGGGGAGAAGCCAGGAGAATAGAGTTGAGAGGGATCACAAATCAGCCATGATGGAACGTTGGAGCAGAATCAATGGACTATTTCTACTCTCAAGGTCATTTGATCCCAAACAATTGGTTTATTGATCATTACAGAATATCTCTCTCGTGCTTCCCTCTCCCTTCCCCTTTTCCCAATCAAAGATTCAAAGGTTCACTTATTTTTCTTCAAACATCTCTTTATTGCGTTTACAGAATGAAAAGAAAACACATTAGATCATCCATAGGTTTGAAAGTGTAACAAAGTTAAAGAAAAAGGGAAAAATAAAGTACATGAGAAATAAAAAGGAAAAAAAACACACAGAAAAAAAGCAAACACCTGCCATTAAAAAAAAGCAGTTAATTCAATTTAATTCGTTACTTTCATCATCCCAAATATTGTTCTCCAGAAATTTGTAGAAAATGTCCCAAATTTCCCGAAATTTGCCAAGTTTGTTTTTTGTGATGTAGTTTATCTTCTCTAGAGCAAGACAAGAAATCATTCCTTTCAGCCATTGTGAAAGTCCACTGGTTACTTCCATGAATAGGCTATGCAACGTTTGGCTTCCACAAAACAAATATTAAGCAGAGACCTTGCATTTTTGGAGGTTACAAAGTCCATAATTTTTGATAGAGGTATATAAAATTATGATGGGTATAGATAGAGTGAATGCAAGCAGGCTTTTTCCACTGAGGCAAGGGGAGAAAAAAACCAGAGGACGTGGGTTTAGGGTGAGGGGGGAAAAGTTTAAAGGGAACATTAGGGGGGGCTTCTTCACACAGAGAGTGGTGGGAGTATGGAATGAACTGCCAGACGAGGTGGTAAATGCGGGTTCTTTTTTAACATTTAAGAATAAATTGGACAGATACATGGATGGGAGGTGTATGGAGGGATATGGTCTGTGTGCAGGTCAGTGGGACTAGGCAGAAAGTGGTTCGGCACAGCCAAGAAGGGCCAAAGGGCTTGTTTCTGTGCTGTAGTTTTTCTATAGTTTCTATGGTTTCCTTTGGATAAATGTTCAGAATACATAATTTAGGATCAAGGAGCACCTTTTTACCAATAATCTGATTTATCAAATCCAGCACCTTCTTCCAGAAGCAGATTATCTGGGGGCACTCGCACATACAATGGAACAGAGACCCCTTTTAGTGATTACATTTAAAGCATGTGTCTGGAATGTTGGGGTTATGGTGATGAAACCTGACTGGAGTAATGTACTGTCTGGTTATCCGTTTAGAATGAGTGTTCACTGACTGGGTTTGAACTAAGGAACAAGCTTCTGACCACTCTTTTTCTGACAGATTCTCATGCAAATCAGTTCTCCATGCTTGTAGCATGTTGTTTGATGACTCTTTGCATTTACTTGCAAACAAATTGTATGTAGCCCCCTGGTAAGCCTCAGACTCGCTCAGCTCGCTTTCGTCTAGGGGGAGCAGCCTTCGGCCCCGCCAAACGGGGAGATCAAGTTTGTGTGGATGCTGTGTGATGTACCCCACACCGCCAATTAACAGACAGTACGCCATATGCGATTAAATGATTACACTTTATAAGTATTTCTTGGTGATGGGTTAGTAGAAACAAATACAATAAAGGTGCCAAGTCAGTAACTCTATCAGTTCGGTGCACACTCGTTGGAGCTCTTACAGAACCGGGTTCCCCTTCCTCCAATCGATGTCCTCTGAACTCCGCCGACCCACGAATGGGATCACCCTCGGTGATCGACCAAACACTCCACACGAGTCTGTCCTCATCTCCTCTCCTCGCCGAAGACCCTGGGCCTCGGACTCCCGCTCGGGGTCCGTGCCGTCACCCAGCTTACAGCATGTCTCTCCTCGCGCCTCCTCTCTCTGTCCCCATCACGCCTTCTGCCCAAAGCCCACAAAAAACAATAGCTTACAGACACACAAGAAAGAATACCATCTTTCCCAATTGGTTAGCAAATGAATACAATTCCGCATCAGTAATGATAATGCAAACAAGCTGCTATAGAGAACCACTGTCTCAGCAGTTAACAGTACAGAGAAGCCATTTTATTAGCCTTAGCAAGTAACATAAAAGAAGAAACCCTTACATGCATCATTCAGACACTTGTCCCCTAGCTTCAGATAATTTCAGAGTGATGTCTTCTAGTGTAAATAAAGGAGGGAGCTTCAAACTGTAACTTTGCCTGGACATAATAAAACTTCACAACTAAAGGTATTTAAAAAAGTGTTTTGTTGGAAATCCATATGTGGCCTTGAGTTCTTCAAATGACATAAATGTATTGCCATTATAAAGATCAGACACCTTAGCTATGCCCCGGGTTGACCAAGTTTTAAAACCAGGATCTGCTCTGCTGGGCTGGAGCTATCATTACCAAAGATAGCAGTGAACTGGGATAACTGTGATGTCTGTCCCAAATACGCGAGAGCATCGTGCCAAACCATTATTGTATTTTTTAAGAAAGGGTTTTTAGATTGTTTGACATGTTTTTTCTTATTTGCCGAATACATATATAGTTCTAGAGGGATATTGATCAACTGGGATTCCACTGAGACCCAAGGAGGGGAGTGATCCTGAACAAAGTAAAACATTCCTGCTCTAATTTGGGCTGCCAGAAATACCATCTAAGATTTGGTAGCTGAAAGCCACCTCTATCATATGGCAGATATAACAGGGAAAGCCTGAGTCTTGGACGTCTATTATTCCAGATGAAATTAGAAAAAAATTTCTTTAATAAATAAAAGAAAGATGATGGAAGAGAAAGTGGGATAGATTGGAAAAGGTACAGGAACTTCAGTAAAATTGACATTTTTAGAATGTTTATGCGTCCAATCAAATTTATGAGCAATTTCGGCCATCTGTTTATAAGTTGAATAACTGAGTCTGTGAGAGGGTTATAATTAGTTGGGATAATTTTATCAGTAGTAGGAGTAATTTTAACACCCAAATAGGTAAACCCTATTTTGACAAAATGACGTCATCCACGTGCAGGGCTGTGCGATGTTCTATATCTCCTATAGTTATTCCTGCTATGTTAGCCTGTTTTCGAATTGCCATAGCAAGTGGCTCAATAGCCAGGATAAACAGGAGGGGAGATAGGGGTCAGCCCTGTCTTGTTTCCCATTGCAGTTTAAAAGGTGCGGAAAAAAGCCCGTTAGTCAAAACTTCACCCTTTGGGTTACAAAATAGAAGCTGTATCCACCTTAGAAATTTGCCCCCTATTCCACTCCACTCTGTCGAAGGCTTTCTCGGCATCCAATGACAGAATAGCGCTATCAGAGCTTCCAGATTTTTCATAAGGTATATTAAGCACTCTTCAAATGTTGTGGCAGCCCTGCCTTCCCTTACAAATCCATTTTGGTCAGGGTGGACCATTTTTGGCAAGAGTGGCTCCAGCCTCCTAGCTGAGCTGGCAGGCACTCTGTGAGCCACATGGAGAGGATATTGATGGGCTCACAGAGTGCATCACTGATTATATCAACTTCTGTGTGGACTGCAATGTTCCGACAAGAACTGTCCTTTGTTATTCAAATAACAAGCCATGGGTAACAAAGGACATTAAGGACATCCTGAACGATAAAAAGAGGGCATTTAGTGATGGAACTAGGGAGGAGCTGAGGGCAATACATAGGGACCTGAAAGCCAGGATCAAGGAGGCTGAAGACAAGTACAGGAGGAAGTTTGAGTGGAAGCTCCAGCAGAACAACATTAGAGAGGTCTGGAGTGGGACGAGGACCATCACTGGGTTCTGGCAAACTAGCAACAGAGGAGCTGAAGGCAGTGTGGACAGTGCCAACGAACTTAACCTGTTCTTTAACAGATTGCACATTGCGGCCCCTGCCCACCCTCCACAAGTCATTTGTTGTCGGCCCCCAACCAACACATATTCCACTCTCCCCTCCTACCCCTCCTCACAGTCCCCAACCCTGCTCTCATGACTATACCCCTTCCCCACACGAAACCACCACGGTGGGCTTCACAGCTGAACAGGTGAGAAGACAGCTGAAACGTCTCAACCCAAGCAAGGCTGCAGGACCGGATGGTGTCAGTACCAGGGTGCTCAAAGCCTGTGTCCCTCAGCTATGTGGAGGACGTCGCCATGTCTTCAACCTGAGCCTGAGGCTCTGGAGGGTTCCTGTGCTGTGGAAGACGTCCTGCCTCATCCCTGTGCCGAAAACGCTGCGCCCCAGCGGCCTCAATGACTACAGACAGGTGGCATTGACCTCCCACATCATGAAGACCCTGGAGAGACTTGTTCTGGAGCTGCTCCGGCCTATGGTCAGGCCACACTTAGATCCCCTCCAGTTCGCTTACCAGCCCCGACTAGGAGTTGAGGATGCCATCGTCTACCTGCTGAACCGTGTCTATGCCCACGTGGACAAGCCATCAAGAACTGTGAGGGTCATGTTTTTTGACTTCTCCAGTGCGTTCAACACCATCCGCCCTGCTCTGCAGGGGGAGAAGCTGACAGCGATGCAGGTGGATGCTTTCCTGGTGTCATGGATTCTTCATTACCTGACTGGTGCTTGCAACACTGTGTGTCCGACAGAGTGATCAGCAGCACTGGGGCTCCACAGGGGACTGTCTTGTCTCCCTTTCTCTTCACCATTTACACCTCGGACTTCAACTACTGCACAGAGTCTTGTCATCTTCAGAAGTTTTCTGATGACTCTGCCATTGTTGGATACATCAGCAAGGGAGATGAGGCTGAGTACAGGGCTATGGTAGGAAACTTTGTCACATGGTGTGAGCAGAATTATCTGCAGCTTAATGTGAAAAAGACTAAGGAGCTGGTGGTAGACCTGAGAAGAGCTGAGGTACCGGTGACCCCTGTTTCCATCAAGGGGGTCAGTTTGGACATGGTGGAGGATTACAAATACCTGGGGATACGAATTGAACTGGACTGGTCAAAGAACACTGAGGCTATCTACAAGAAGGGTCAGAGCCGTCTCTATTTCCTGAGGAGGCTGAGGTCCTTTAACATCTGCCGGACGATGCTGAGATGTTCTACTAGTCTGTGGTGGCCAGTGCTATCATGTTTGCTGTTGTGTGCTGGGGCAGCAGGCTGAGGGTAGAAGACACCAACAGAATCAACAAACTCATTCGTAAGGCCAGTGATGTTGTGGGGATGGAACTGGACTCTCTCACGGTGGTGTCTGAAAAGAGCACGCTGTCCAAGTTGCATGCCATCTTGGACAATGTCTCCCATCCACTACATAATGTACTGGTTGGGCACAGGAGTACATTCAGCCAGAGACTCATTCCACCGAGATGCAACACAGAGCGTCATAGGAAGTCATTCCTGCCTATGGCCATCAAACTTTACAACTCCTCCCTTGGAGGGTCAGACACCCTGAGCCAATAGGCCTGTCCTGAACTTATTTCCTGGCATAATTTACGTATTACTATTTAACTACTTATGGTGTTATTACTATTTATTATTTATGGTGCAACTGCAACGAAAACCAATTTCCCCCGGGATCAATAAAGTATGACTATGACTAATACCTTACAGAGAATTTTGAGATCATTGTTCAGAAGTGAGATTGACCTATAAATAGTAGGGGACAGAGGGTCCAGTGAGATGGAGGAACTGAGGGAAATACATGTTAGTAGGGAAGTGGTGTTAGGTAAATTGAAGGGATCAAAGGCAGATAAATCCCCAGGGCCAGATGGTCTGCATCCCAGAGCGCTTAAGGAAGTAGCCCAAGAAATAGTGGATGCATTAGTGATAATTTTTCAAAAATCTTTAGATTCTGGACTAGTTCCTGAGGATTGGAGGGTGGCTAATGTAACCCCAGTTTTTCAAAAAGGAGGGAGAGAGAAACCACGGAATTATAGACCGGTTAGCCTAACATCGGTGGTGGGGAAACTGCTAGAGTCAGTTATCAAAGATGTGATAACAGCACATTTGGAAAGTGGTGAAATGATCGGACAAAGTCAGCATGGATTTGTGAAAGGAAAATCATGTCTGACGAATCTCATAGAATTTTTTGAGGATGTAACTAGTAGAGTGGATAGGGGAGAACCAGTGGATGTGGTATATTTGGATTTTCAAAAGGCTTTTGACAAGGTCCCACACAAGAGATTAGTGTGCAAACTTAAAGCACACGGTATTGGGGGTAAGGTATTGATGTGGATAGAGAATTGGTTGGCAGACAGGAAGCAAAGAGTGGGAATAAACGGGACCTTTTCAGAATGGCAGGCAATGACTAGTGGGGTACCGCAAGGCTCAGTGCTGGGACCCCAGTTGTTTACAATATATATTAATGACTTGGATGAGGGAATTAAATGCAGCATCTCCAAGTTTGTGGATGACAGGAAGCTGGGCGGCAGTGTTAGCTGTGAGGAGGATGCTAAGAGGATGCAGGGTGACCTGGATAGGTTCGGTGAGTGGGCAAATTCATGGCAGATGCAATTTAATGTGGATAAATGTGAAGTTATCCACTTTGATGGCAAAAACAGGAAAACAGATTATTAACTGAATGGTGGCCGATTAGGAAAAGGGGAGATGCAACGAGACCTGGGTGTCATTATACACCAGTTATTGAAAGTAGGCATGCAGGTACAGCCGGCGGGGAAAAAGGCGAATGGTATGCTGGCATTTATAGCAAGAGGATTCGAGTACAGGAGCAGGGAGGTACTACTGCAGTTGTACAAGACCTTGGTGAGACCACACCTGGAGTATTGTGTGCAGTTTTGGTCCCCTAATCTGAGGAAAGACATCCTTACCATAGAGGGAGTACAAAGAAGGTTCACCAGATTGATTCCTGGGATGGCAGGACTTTCATATGAAGAAAGACTGGATGAACTAGGCTTATACTCGTTGGAATTTAAAAGACTGAGGGGGGATCTGATTGAAACGTAGAAAATCCTAAAGGGATTGGACAGGCTAGATGCAGGAAGATTGTTCCCGACGTTGGGGAAGTCCAGAACGAGGGGTCACAGTTTGAGGATAAAGGGGAAGCCTTTTAGGACAGAGATTAGGAAAAACTTCTTCACACAGAGAGTGGTGAATCTGTGGAATTCTCTGCCACAGGAAACAGTTGAGGCCAGTTCATTGGCTATATTTAAGAGGGAGTTAGATATGGCCCTTGTGGCTACGGGGGTCAGGGGGTATGGAGGGAAGGCTGGGGCGGGGTTCTGAGTTGGATGATCAGCCATGATCATACCGAATGGCGGTGCAGGCTCGAAGGGCCGAGTGGCCTACTTCTGCACCTATTTTCTATGTTTCTATATGATCCACAAAGGGACGGTGGTTTTCCAGGTTTTAACAGTAGCATAATTGCTGCCATATTAAGAGAGGCGGGAAGGGATCCTGATACATATCAAGCAGAGGTGGTATTAGTTTAGTCTTACAGATTTTATATATTTCAATGGGAATTTCCATTGGGCCCAGGAGTTTTCCCTCCCTTCATGTTAGTTATAGCTGCAGACAATTCTTTAGCCTCTAAGTTAAACTCCAGTGAGGTCAAGGACGTTTCATCTCAGGGTATAAATTCTAACAAGTCGAGAAATTCCGTTTGTATTTGTGGAGCTGAATCTGAATATTCTGAGTTGTACAGATTTTGGTAAAACCTCAAAAAGATATTGTTTATTTCCTCTGGGACAACAGTTGTCACCCCCTCATCTGATTGTATGGAGTTTATTGTCCTTTCTGTTTGTATCTGTTTGATGTGCAGGCCAAAGGTTCACTTATTGTCATGTGCAACTCTGAAATTTGTCTTCCCCAGATAGTCACGAAACAAAGAAAAAACATGAAAGTCATTGAAATGCATCCTGATCATCAGCACTCCGCCAAAACCACCCCTCCCTCCACACAGAAAATGGAACAGCAACAACCCCAGCCCACCCCCTGCACAAAAAACCAACAGAACATTTTACCCCAAAACACCCTCCCCTCGCACAACAAAATGAAAAGAAACAAGCGATATAAAAACAGAATATAAAATCCGTAAGTCTGAAAATGTCCGCAGTCCTTAAACAGGGGTCTAAACCTGATGGTCTAAGCCAGGGTTTTCCACCCCGGGGTCCGCAGACCGCTTGGTTAATGGTCAATTAAAAAGAAGGTTGGGAGCCCCAAGTCTAAGGTAAGACTACCCCTATCAGTGGGCTACAAGTATAATTGTTACTATCGCACATTTGCTTCTGGTGCAAAAGGAAAGAAGATGCTCAAAGTTATTTCCGTCTTTAAACCAAATTATCAATTTAATACGGGCAATTATTTCCATTCTGCAGATCATCCATATGGAAGCATTGCTAATAGACTATAAAAACATTTTAGAATAAACCACCCACCAGCAGCCCTGCAAGCAGAGGCATGTACTCCATTATCGCAAGGCGCACTCTCCATTTGGCATCTTCTGCTAATTCTACAATGGCTGGCAGGAGAGACTGTGATAACGGCGAATTCCAATAACTTCATTCACGCAGTCCGGATTGAAGATCATGTTCAAACGGACCTCAGGGCACTAGGAAGGAAAGGCAATTTTCTGAGTACAGCAAAGGTGAAAAACGTTCATACTGCGAACGCTGTCTGACAAACACACTGGCGCTCCCCAGACTCTCTGCTTTCAAAGTATTATCTTAGACATTTATGAAATATTCATCCCACAAAAGAAATATGAATGCCACTTTCACACTTACAGTACTTAGGCACATGCACATCTAGCCAGGGTGCCATAGACTTTTGCACAGAACTGTACTTGTCAATGTGCAGCGGAGAGCAAGCTTGTAAATCTGGCGGGAGCACAGGATGTTGGGAATGGCGAGGGTGGAGCACCCGCGAGAGGGGCGTGGGACAGGTGGCTGAGGAGGAGTGCCAGGGGCAGGAGGGTGTGGTGCGAGTGCAGACACACTCAGTCCTGAGAACCCAGGCAAAGCCATTTGATTCCAAACAATTGGTCTATTGGTTATTACAGAATGTCTCTCCAGTGCTTCCCGCTCCCTTCCCCCTTTTCCCAACCAAAGAGTCAAAGGTTTGTTTATTATCAAAGAATGTATCCATATACAACTCTGAAATTTGTCTTCTCCAGATAGCCACGAAGCAAAGAAAGAACATGAAAGTCATTCAGAGAGAAACATGAAATCTACACCCCACCCCCCCATACAAAAAATAATGGCATCCTGATCATCAGATCCCCAAAACCACCTCTCCCTCCACACACAAAATGAACAGCAACATCAACTCCCCCAACCCATCCCCCGCATGAAAAACTAACAGAGCATTTTACCCCCAAACACCCTCCCCTCGTACAACAAAATGAAAAGAAACAGGTGATGAAAAAAATAGAATATAAAAACCCTAAGTCTGAAAAAGTCCACAGTCCATGAACACAAATGCAGAACCACGATATCATCCTACGCTTTCACCGACATTCACCAAAAGAGGGGGACAGGGACACAACTCCCCTCTCCCTGCCCCCTTCCCACTCTCAGTCCACATCAGAGACCCATATCAGACACCTGTGACGTTTATCATCACTCACAGATGTCAAGAAATTTGATTATTTTTGCGGCAGCAGCAGCACAGTGCAATATATAAGAATTACTACAGGACTGTGCAAAACTGAGACACCCTAGCTATATACACCAGCCTAAGACTTTTGCACAGTACTATACATTATGGTCTAAGTTATGGTCACACCAGCAGTATGCCAGAAATTTGAGTGTCAGTTAGCAGAAGTACGTGCAGTTGCTTTTATTAAGGAGAAGGTGCTTGGGAAGCTGAAAGTTTTGAAGGTAGTCAAGTCACCCGGACTAGATGGGCTACACCGCAGGGTTCTGAAAGAGGCAGCTGTAGAGATTGGGGAGGCATTAGTAATAATCTTTCAAGAATCATTAGATTCTGGAATGGTTCCAGAGGACTGGAAATTTCCAAATGTCACTTCACTCTGAAGGGATGGAGGCAAAACACATGAAACTATAGGCCCTTCAGCCTGACTTCAGTGGCTGGGAAAATGTTGGGGAGTCCATTATTAAGGACGAAGCTGCCAGTACTTGGAGGTGCATGGTTTCCTTAAGGGGAAATTACAGGCAGGATAGACAAAGGAGGGTCAGTGGATGTTGTTTACTTGGAGTTTGACAAGATGCCGCACATGAGACGCCTTAATAAGTTCAGAGCCCATGGTATTACAGAATATATCCTAGTATAGATAGAAGATTGGCTGACTGACAGGAGGCAAAGAGTTGCAAATGAAAGGGGCCTTTTCTGGTTGACTGCAAGTGACTATTGGTGTTCCACAGGGGTCAGTACTGTGACCGTTTCTTTTCAAGCATGTGTCAATGATCTGGACAATGGAATTGAAGGCTTGGTGGTCAGATTTGTGGATGATACCAAGATAGGTGGAGGGGCAGAGAGGTGTAGAAGGGCTTGATAGATTGGGAGAATAGCAAGGCAGTGGCAGTTGGAATATACTGTAGTGTCCGAAAGTGTTTCGGGTTGGTAGGGTTCCTCAGCCTTGTACAGCAGCCCGCCAAGGAGAAGGAAAATCCTGATTTTAAACCTCCGCTGCCTTGCAGCCATGCCCACCCATGGGAAAGGCTTTAGGGGTAAACCCCTAAGGCAGTTTGATGTTGCTTACAGCTCCACTCTGGCAACCTCTGCGATGACACCGGTGCCAAGCTGTATTGGCACTTGCCCTTCCCTTCGACAACATCAGTGACGTGGAGAGGGGGAGCCTGGCGAATGGGCAAGAGCTAGTCCTCCAAGGACACAGTCCACCAGAGGCACAAACCCATCATCCCCTGGGATCGAAGGGTGCCTACTACCAGACATGTATGGCCATGCAGTTTGGTAGAAGGAATAAGGGCATGTACTATTTTCCAAATGGGGAGAAAATTCAGAAATCAGAGGTGCAAAGGCACTTGGGAGACCTCGTGCAGGGTTCCCTAAACGTCATCTTGCGGGCTGAGTTGGTGGTACATAAAGAAAGTGTTGGCATTCATTTTGAGAGGACTAGAAAAGATATAAGGGTAATGCTGAGGCTTTATAAGACCCATACTGTTAGGGGTCTAGATGGTTTAGAGTTTGTAAAATGTGTTCAGGAAAGTTTTCTAAATCAATATATAGAGGGACCAACTAGAGGGGATGCAATATTGGATCTCCTGTTAGGAAACGAGTTAGGACAAGTGACAGAAGTCTGTGTAGGGGAGCACTTTGGTTCCAGTTATCATAACACCATTAGTTTCAATTTGATCATGGACAAGGATAGATCTGGTCCTAGGGTTGAGGTTCTTAACTGGAAGAAGGGCAAATTTGAAGAAATGAGAAAGGATCTAAAAAGCATGGATTGGGACAGGTTGTTCTCTGGCAAGGATGTGATCGGTAGGTGGGAAGCCTTCAAAGCAGAAATTTTGAGAGTGCAGAATTTGTATGTTCCTCTCAGGATTAAAGGCAAACTGAATAGGAATAAGGAACCTTGGTTCTCAAGGGATATTGCAACTCTGATAAAGAAGAAGAGGGAGTTGTATGACGTGTATAGGAAGCAGGGAGTAAATAAGGTGCTTGAGGAGTAAAGAAGTGCAAGAAAATACTTAAGAAAGAAATCAGGAGGGCTAAAAGAAGACATGAGGTTGCCTTGGCAGTCAAAGTGAAGGATAATCCAAAGAGCTTTTACAGGTATATTAAGAGCAAAAGGATTGTAAGGGATAAAATTGGTCCTCTTGAAGATCAGAGTGGTTGGCTATGTGCTGAACCAAAGGAAATGGGGGAGATCTTAAATAGGTTTTTTGTGTCTGTGTTTACTAAGGAAACTGGCATGAAGTCTATGGAATTAAGGGAAACAAGTACTGAGATCATGGAAACTGTACAGATTGAAAAGGAGGAGGTGCTTGCTGTCTTGAAGAAAATTGAAGTGGATAAATCCCCGGGACCTGACAGGGTGTTCCCTCGGATCTTGAAGTAGACTAGTGTTGAAATTGCAGGGGCCCTGGGTGAAATATTTAAAATGTCGCTGTCTACAGGTGAGGTGCCGGAGGATTGGAGAGTGGCTCATGTTGTTCCGTTGTTTAAAAAAGGATCGAAAAGTAATCCGGGAAATTATAGGCCAGTAAGTTTAACGTCGGTAGTAGGTAAGTTATTGGAGGGAGTACTAAGAGACAGAATCTATAAGCATTTGGATAGACTGGGACTTATTAGGAAGAGTCAACATGGCTTTGTGCGTGGTAGGTCATGTTTGACCAATCTATTGGAGTTTTTCGAGGAGGTTACCAGGAAAGTGGATGAAAGGAAGGCAGTGGATATTGTCTACATGGACTTCAGTAAGGCCTTTGACAAGGTCCCGCATGGGAGGTGAGTTAGGAAAACTCAGTCGCTAGGTATACATGGAGACGTGGTAATTTGGGTTAGACATTGGCTCGATGGAAGAAGCCAGAGAGTGGTGGCAGAGAATTGCTTCTCTGAGTGGAGGCCTCTGACTAGTGGTGTGCCACAGGGATCACTGCTGGGTCCATTGTTATTTGTCATCTATATCAATGATCTAGATGATAATGTGGTAAATTGGATCAGCAAGTTTGCTGATGATACGAAGACTGGAGGTGTAGTAGACAGTGAGGAAGGTTTTTAGAGCCAGCAGAGGGACTTGGACCAGCTGGAAAAATGGGCTAAAAAATGGCAGATGGAGTTTAATACTGACAAGTGGGAGGTATTGCACGTTGGAAGGACAAACCAAGGTAGAACATACAGGGTTAATGGTAAGGCACTGAGGAGTGCAGTGGAACAGAGGGATCTGGGAATACAGATACAAAATTCCCTAAAAGTGGCGTCACAGGTAGATAGGGTCGTAAGGAGAGCTTTTGGTACATTGGCCTTTATTAATCAAAGTATTGAATATAGGAGCTGGAATGTTATGATGAGGTTGTATAAGGCATTGGTGAGGCCGAATCTGGAGTATTGTGTTCAGTTTTGGTCCCAAATTACAGGAAGGATATAAATAAGGTTGAAAGAGTGCAGAGAAAGTTTACAAGGATGTTGCCGGGACTTGAGAAACTCAGTTACAGAGAAAGGTTGAATAGGTTGGGACTTTATTCCCTGGAGCGTAGAAGAAAGAGGGGAGATTTGATAGAGGTATATAAAATTATGATGGGTATAGATAGAGTGAATGCAAGCAGGCTTTTTCCACCGAGGCAAGGGGAGAAGAAAACCAGAGGACATGGGTTTAGGGTGAGCGGTGAAATGTTTAAAGGGAACATTAGGGGGGCTTCTTCACACAGAGAGTGGTGGGAGTATGGAATGAGCTGCCAGACGAGGTGGTAAATGCGAGTTCTTTTTTAACATTTAAGAATAAATTGGACAGATACATGGATGGGAGGTGTATGGAGCGATATGGTCCGTGTGCAGGTCAGTGGGACTAGGCAGAAAATGGTTCGGCACAGCCAAGAAGGGCCAAAAGGCTTGTTTCTGTGCTGTAGTTTCTATGGTTTCTATTGGTCAGAACGCAGTCAGGGGTATAGTGAGCAGCTTTGGGCCCTTTACCTAAGATGTGCTGGGAGTCAGATAGGCGATTCTGTGGACGCAGTCCAGAGACCCGGATGGTAGTTTGCCTCCCTGGTGCCAGGGTCCGGGATATTTCTGATCGTGTCCAAGATATCCTGAAGTGGGAGGGTGAGGAGCCAGAGGTCGTGGTACATATAGGTACCAATGACGTAGGTAGGAAAAGGGATGAGGTCCTGAAAGGAGAATATAGGGAGCTAGGAAGGGAGTTGAGAAAAAGGACCGCAAAGGTAGTAATCTCGGGATTACTGCCTGTGCCACGCGACAGTGAGAGTAGGAATGTGATGAGGTGGAAGATAAATGCGTGGCTGAGGAATTGGAGCAGGGGGCAGGGATTCAAGTTTTTGGATCATTGGGACCTCTTTTGGCGCAGGCGTGACCTGTACAAAAAGGACGGGTTACACTTGAATCCTAGGGGGACCAATATCCTGGCAGAGAGATTAGCTGGGGCTACTGAGGTGACTTTAAACTAGAATGGTTGGGAGGTGGGAATCAAATTAAAGAGGCTAGGCGTGAGGAGGTTAGTTCACAACAGGGGGATGAGAACCAGTGCAGAGAGACAGAGGGGTGTAAAGTGAGGTTAGAAGCAACAAGTACTAAGGAGAAAAGTAAAAGTGGCAGGCCGACAAATCCAGGGCAAGCATTAAAAAGGGCCACTTTTCAGCATAATTGTATAAGGGCTAAGAAAGTTGTAAAAGAGCGCCTGAAGGCTTTGTGTGTCAATGCAAGGAGCATTTGTAATAAGGTGGATGAATTGAAAGTGCAGATTGTTATTAATGATTATGATATAGTTGGGATCACAGAGACATGGCTCCAGGGTGACCAGGGATGGGAGCTCAACGTTCAGAGATATTCAATATTCAGGAGGGATAGACATGAAGGAAGGGGAGGTGGGGTGGCGTTGCTGGTTAAAGAAGATATTAACGCAATAGAAAGGAAGGACATAAGCCGGGAAGATGTGGAATCGATATGGGTAGAGCTGCGTAACACTAAGGGGCAGAAGACGCTGGTGGGAGTTGTGTACAGGCCACCTAACAGTAGTAGTGAGGTCGGAGATGGTATTAAACAGGAAATTAGAAAGGTGTGCAATAAAGGAACAGCAGTTATAATGGGTGACTTCAATCTACATGTAGATTGGGTGAACCAAATTGGTAAAGGTGCTGAGGAAGAGGATTTCTTGGAATGTATGCGGGATGGTTTTTTGAACCAACATGTCGAGGAACCAACTAGAGAGCAGGCTATTCTGGACTGGGTTTTGAGCAATGAGGAAGGGTTAATTAGCAATCTTGTCGTGAGAGGCCCCTTGGGTAAGAGTGACCATAATATGGTGGAATTCTTCATTAAGATGGAGAGTGACATAGTTAATTCAGAAACAAAGGTTCTGAACTTAAAGAGGGGTAACTTTGAAGGTATGAGACGTGAATTAGCTAAGATAGACTGGCAAATGACACTTAAAGGATTGACGGTGGATATGCAATGGCAAGCATTTGAAGGTTGCATGGATGAACTACAACAATTGTTCATCCCAGTTTGGCAAAAGAATAAATCAAGGAAGGTAGTGCACCCGTGGCTGACAAGAGAAATTAGGGATAGTATCAATTCCACGGAAGAAGCATACAAATTAGCTAGAGAAAGTGGCTCACCTGAGGACTGGGAGAAATTCAGAGTTCAGCAGAGGAGGACAAAGGGCTTAATTAGGAAGGGGAAAAAAGATTATGAGAGAAAACTGGCAGGGAACATAAAAACGGACTGTAAAAGCATTTACAGATATGTAAAAAGGAAAAGACTGGTAAAGACAAATGTAGGTCCCCTGCAGACAGAAAGGGGTGAATTGATTATGGGGAGCAAGGACATGGCAGACCAATTGAATAATTACTTTGGTTCTGTCTTCACTAAGGAGGACATAAATAATCTTCCAGAAATAGTAGGGGACAGAGGATCCAGTGAGATGGAGGAACTGAGCGAAATACATGTTAGTAGGGAAGTGGTGTTAGGTAAATTGAAGGGATTGAAGGCAGATAAATCTCCAGGGCCAGATGGTCTGCATCCTAGAGTGCTTAAGGAAGTAGCCCAAGAAATAGTGGATGCATTAGTGATAATTTTTCAAAACTCGTTAGATTCTAGACTAGTTCCTGAGGATTGGAGGGTGGCTAATGTAACTCCACTTTTTAAAAAAGGAGGGAGAGAGAAACCGGGGAATTATAGACCGGTTAGCCTAACGTCGGTGGTGGGGAAACTGCTGGAGTCAGTTATCAAGGATGTGATAACAGCACATTTGGAAAGCGGTGAAATGATCGGACAAAGTCAGCATGGATTTGTGAAAGGAAAATCATGTCTGACGAATCTCATAGAATTTTTTGAGGATGTAACTAGTAGAGTGGATAGGGGAGAACCAGTGGATGTGGTATATTTGGATTTTCAAAAGGCTTTTGACAAGGTCCCACACAGGAGATTAGTGTGCAAACTTAAAGCACACGGTATTGGGGGTAAGGTATTGGTGTGGGTGGAGAATTGGTTAACAGACAGGAAGCAAAGAGTGGGAATAAACGGGACCTTTTCAGAATGGCAGGTGGTGACTAGTGGGGTACCGCAAGGCTCAGTGCTGGGACCCCAGTTGTTTACAATATATATTAATGACTTGGATGAGGGAATTAAATGCAGCATCTCCAAGTTTGTGGATGACACGAAGCTGGGTGGCAGTGTTAGCTGTGAGGAGGATGCTAAGAGGATGCAGGGTGACTTGGATAGGTTGGGTGAGTGGGCAAGTTCATGGCAGATGCAATTTAATATGGATAAATGTGAAGTTATCCACTTTGGTGGCAAAAATAGGAAAACAGATTATTATCTGAATGGTGGCCGATTAGGAAAAGGGGAGGTGCAACGAGACCTGGGTGTCATTATACACCAGTCATTGAAAGTGGGCATGCAGGTACAGCAGGCGGTGAAAAAGGCGAATGGTACGCTGGCATTTATAGCGAGAAGATTCGAGTACAGGAGCAGGGAGGTACTACTGCAGTTGTACAAGGCCTTGGTGAGACCACACCTGGAGTATTGTGTGCAGTTTTGGTCCCCTAATCTGAGGAAAGACATCCTTGCCATAGAGGGAGTACAAAGAAGGTTCACCAGATTGATTCCTGGGATGGCAGGACTTTCATATGAAGAAAGACTGGATGAACTAGGCTTGTACTCGTTGGAATTTAGAAGATTGAGGGGGGATCTGATTGAAACGTATAAGATCCTAAAGGAATTGGACAGGCTAGATGCAGGAAGATTATTCTCGATGTTGGGGAAGTCCAGAACGAGGGGCCACAGTTTGAGGATAGAGGGGAAGCCTTTTAGGACAGAGATTAGGAAAAACTTCTTCACACAGAGAGTGGTGAATCTGTGGAATTCTCTGCCACAGGAAACAGTTGAGGCCAGTTCATTGGCTATATTTAAGAGGGAGTTAGATATGGCCCTTGTGGCTACGGGGGTCAGGGGGTATGGAGGGAAGGCTGGGGCGGGGTTCTGAGTTGGATGATCAGCCATGATCATAATGAACGGCAGTGCAGGCTCGAAGGGCCGAATGGCCTACTCCTTCACCTATTTTCTATGTTTCTATTAGAGCGGGTTCACGAGAATGATCCTGGGAATGAAACATACAAGAGGAGTGCTTGATGGCTCCGGCTCTGTCCTCGATGGAGTTCAGAAGGGAAGGAAGAGGGGTGAATCTTATTGAAACTTATGGAATATTAAAAGGCCTAGAACAGAGAGGATGTTTCCTGTGACCAGAGGGCACAGCTTCAGAATAGAGGGACGTCCATTTAGAACAGAGCTGAGAGGGAATTTCTTCAGCGAAAGGGCGGTGGATCTGTGGAATCCATCAACGCTGATGGCTGTGGAGGACGAGTCACTGGGTATATTTAACATGGAGGCTGACAGGTCCTTGATTAGTCAGAGTGTTAAAGGTTACGGGGGAGAAGGCAGGAAAATGGGGCTGAGAGGGTAATAAGCCAGCCATCATGGAATGGCAAAGCAGACACGATGGGCTGAGTGGCCTAATTGTGTTCCCGAGTCTTAATTGTCCTTTATTGTCCGTTCACTCTGCCTGAGTGCAGGCGAGCTCCTCGGGAGGGCCATGGGAGGAAACAACGGTCATTTTGTGAAAAGCTGCATTTCACAAAAGAAAAACACTTCAATTTCTGCGTTTGAGAAATCTTTCTGCACCTTTGGCATAAATACATGCAAAATACTAATTACTATTAAATTATCCAATAGTTCAAACCATGATTCGGCAGGCTATTTTCTTGATTTCATTTCAAATGAACAAATAATTCAAGGCTTGAATTAACAGCTGACAATTTGAAGATGTACACTTGGAATCTGTCAGCTGTGCCTGGAAAATCGAGGCATTTCCGACATTTGGGGAATCTTTTGGGGTGTAGCACATAAAGGGAATCATTTTAATTATAAACACTAGCAAGTCTGCAGACGCTGGAAATCCAGAGCAACTCACCCAAAACGCTGGAGGAACTCAGCAGCTCAGGCAGTGTCTGTGGGAATGAGTAAACAGTCGGTGTTTCAGGCTGAGGCCTTTTATTGGGACTGTAAAGGGAGGGGGAGATGCCAGGATAAAAAGGTGAGGAGAGGGGAAGGAGGCCAGCTGGTGAAGACAGGTGGGTGGGAAAGGTCAAGGGCTGCAAAAGAAAGAATCTGAGAGAGGAAAGGAGAGGAGAGGAGAGTGGACCACAGGAGAGATGGAAGGAGGTGGGGACCCAGGGAGAAGTAATAGACAGATGAGAAGTAAAAGCTCAGAGTGGGGAATTGAGGAAGGAGAGGGGAAGGGAAAGATTTTTTTAATTTTTTAAAATAATTTTAATTCTGTAAAAATAGTGAAAGAATGCAAATTTCCATATTAATTAAAAAATCCAGAATTTGCACACGCAGCATTTTTGTTTAAGTTCACGCCAAAATAAAAAAGGAACTTGATAGATGGAAAAATAACAGCTTCATCACACCAGTAAGCAATTCACCTTTAATCCAATATGCACTGAGATTACAAACTAGCTCCCATCACCGCTTCTAAAGAACGCACTGCACATTTGCTCTTATCTAATGCTCTCAAACTAAAAGAACAGTTGGAGAGACTCTGGTGAAAGAAGCAGTTGTTATTCCATTCATGATTCATAAGAACATAAGAAATAGGAGCAGGAGTAGGCCATCTGGCCCATCGAGTCTGCCCTGCCATTCAATAAGATCATGGCTGATCTGTCTGTAAACTCAGCTCCACCTACCTGTCTTTTCCCCATAACCTTTAATTCCCCTACTATGTAAAAATCTATCTAACTGTATCTTAAATATATTTAGTGAAGAAGCCTCAACTGCTTCCCTGGCCAGAGAATTCCACAGATTCACCACTCTCTGGGAAAAACAGTTTCTCCTCATCTCCGTCTTAAATCTTCTCCCCTGAATCTTGAGGCAATGTCCCCTAGTTCTAGTCTCACCTGCCAATGGAAACAACTTTCCTACTTCTATCTTATCTATTCATTTCAAAATTTTATATGTTTCCATAAGATATCCTCTCATTCTTTTGAATTCCAGAGAGTATAGTCCCAGGCAACTCAATCTCGCTTCATAGGTTAACCCCTTCATCTCTGGAATTAACCTGGTGAACCTCCTCTGCATGCCTCCAAAGCCAGTATATCCTTCCTCAAGTATGGAGATCAGAACTGCACACAGTATTCCATGTGCGGTCTCACCAGTACCCTGTAAAGTTGCAGCATGACCTCCCTGCTCTTGAATTCAATCCTTCCAGCAATGAAGACAAACATTCTGTTTGCCTTAATACCCTGTTGTACCTGCAAGCCAACTTTTTGCGATTCATGCACAAGCACTCCCAAGTCCTTCTGAACAACAGCATGCTGCAAACTTTCACCATTTAAATAATCATCTTCTCTTCTATTATTCCTTCCAAAGTGGATGATCTCGCATTTACCAACGTTGTATTCCATCTGCCAGACCATGGCCCACTCACTTAACCTATCTATATCTCTCTGCAGACTCTCCACATCCACTGTACAAATTGCTTTTCCACTCAGTTTAGTGTCATCAACAAATTTTGCTACGCTACACTCTGTCCCCTCTTCCAAATCATCAGTGTAAATGGTAAACAGCTGCGGGCCCAGTACCGACCCCCGCGGCATCCCACTCACCACTGACCGCCAACCGGAGAAACACCCATTTATACCAACTCCCTGCTGAGTTTCTCCAGCATTCTGTGCGTGTGTGTTTGTGTGTGAGTGTGCATGCGTGCGTGCGTGTCAGTGTGCGTGCATGTGTGAGTGTGTGAGTGTGCATGTGTGAGTGTGTGTGTGTGTGTGTGTGTGTGTGTGTGAGTGTGCGTGCGTGTGTATGTGCATGTGTGTGTGTGAGTGTGTATGTGTGCATGTGTGTGTGTGTGTGTGTGAGTGTGCATGTGTGTGTGTGTGAGTGTGCATGTGTGCGTGCGTGTGCGTGTGTGTGTGTGTGTGTGCGTGCGTGTGCGTGTGTGTGCGTGCGTGTGCGTGTGTGTGTGTGTGTGTGTGTGTGGCTCTGCATTGCCAGCATCTGCAGAATCTGTGATTCTAACACTTTAGAATGCTGGACATCACCGCACAGCTCCAAGCAAACGGCAGTTACAATGTTTGTCAACAGGAAAGAAAGCAGATGAACATGGGCCAACTGCTGTCCCCTTCCAGGAATCAGTATCAGTGAGAGTAAAAGCCTAGACACATCAGTCTGTATTGCAACACGTCCCATTCTGGCACACTTATCCAGATACCTGTATCTCGTGGTGGAGCATGGACTGCTCGTCACCTTCAGCAGATGTACAAGTTCCAGAGACGGCAACCAACTTTTTGATCACCTAATGAACAGTAAGCGACCTTTCATCAGCACTCTTGACTTGACAACAGCTCTCAAACAGCACACAGAAGAAAGCTCTCCATTGGTGTTTGCCTGATTTCGGTAGGCTATTCAAAAAATATCCACCATGCCCACCAGTCACGCAAGGGGCATGTTAAAGTTTGTACTTCATGATAAAATTACCTTATCTTTGAGCTGAGCCAAGAACAGGGGAAGCAGGTGCTCAACAGTGCTGTCCTTGCCCAGGATGGTGGACAAGCCCATAATAACAGAGGCCAGAGCTGACTTCACGTGTTGATTGGTGTCAGACACAAGTTCCTGGAAAAGAAACACATAAAATGATCAAATGAAAACCTAGACAGATATCTCAGTCAACACGCACAAAATGCCGGAGGAACTCAGCAGGCCAGGCAGCACCTACAGAAATGTCGACTGTACTGTTCCCCATAGGTGCTGCCTGGCCTGCTGAGTCCCTCCAGCATTTTGTGTGTGTTGCTCGGATTTCCAGTATCTGCAGATTTTCTCTTGTTTGTCATTAGATATCTCAGTCATGTTGCCATCCTGCTCCACGTTCTTATGATCCACCTGGTCAGTCAGGGATCATTCTTAAATAATTTCTTTTACAGTTTGATATTCTAGTTTATATAAATCATGGGACAGAACCGGCCCTATAACTCACAATGTTATACTTGAATTCCTAATCAAGTGGGCAATCCAATCTACACGATGTCCATATTCTTCCGTTTTCCTCACATTCGTGTGCTTCTTTAAACGTCATTAAAAGTCCCCAATATATCTGCCTCTACCATCACTCCAGGCAGCCAACACCATGTTAAAAAACCAGCAACACATACAAGATGCTGGAGGAACTCAGCAGGCCAGGCAGCACCTATGGAGAACAGGACAGTCGATGTTTCTGTCCAAGACCCTTCGGCAGGACTCAACCCTTTGGGAGAGGGGGAGGGAGTGGGAGAGGGAGATGGGGCGGGAGAGGGGACGGGAGAGGGGGCAAGATGTGACTCGTGCTTGGATATTGAGCTTTTCCAGTTACAAGCAGTTCACAGTGATAAAGCCTGAATTAAAAGGTGCCTGAATCCTCGTTTCAGGCCCACCCGAAATACTGAGGGACTTTTTCCTGAAGTGAATGAGATGAGTTGCTACATTAATTTTAGATAGACTGTATAACCAGCCAAGAATTTGAGAAGGCATATTACCTTAACATACAGCAAGATGTGACTTATTATGACAGTCTCCCTGCAATCTACTGGCAAGTTTTCACAAAGATCTGCAAGATAGAGTACTGCATGTTAAAGAGTTATTCTCAAACAAAACAGTGGAGTCAGAGGAAAGTACAGCACAGAAACAGGCCCTTCAGCCCATCTATTCTGTGCTGATCCATTTCAATTGCCTACTCCCATCGACCTGCATCTGGACCATAGCCCTCAATACCACTACCATCTACGTACCTATCCAAACTGACTGTAAAAGCTTTTATAGATATGTGAAAAGAAAAAGATTGGTTAAGACAAATGTAGGTCCCCTACAGACAGAAACAGGTGAATTGATTATGGGGAGCAAGGACATGGCAGACCAATTGAATAATTACTTTGGTTCTGTCTTCACTAAGGAGGACATAAATAATCTTCCGGAAATAGTAGGGGACAGAGGGTCCAGTGAGATGGAGGAACTGAGGGAAATACATGTTAGTAGGGAAGTGGTGTTAGATAAATTGAAGGGATTAAAGGCAGATAAATCCCCAGGGCCAGATGGTCTGCATCCCAGAGTGCTTAAGGAAGTAGCCCAAGAAATAGTGGATGCATTAGTGATAATTTTTCAAAACTCTTTAGATTCTGGACTAGTTCCTGAGGATTGGAGGGTGGCTAATGTAACCCCACTTTTTAAAAAAAGAGGGAGAGAGATACCGGGGAATTATAGACCGGTTAGCCTAACATCAGTGGTGGGGAAACTGCTAGAGTCAGTTATGAAAGATGTGATAACAGCACATTTGGAAAGCGGTGAAATCATCGGACAAAGTCAGCATGGATTTGTGAAAGGAAAATCATGTCTGCCGAATCTCGTAGAATTTTTTGAGGATATAACTAGTAGAGTGGATAGGGGAGAACCAGCGGATGTGGTATATTTGGATTTTCAAAAGGTTTTTGACAAGGTCCCACACAGGAGATTAGTGTGCAAACTTAAAGCACACAGTATTGGGGGTAAGGTATTGATGTGGATAGAGAATTGGTTGGCAGACAGGAAGCAAAGAATGGGAATAAACGGGACCTTTTCAGAATGGCAGACAGTGACTAGTGGGGTACCGCAAGGCTCAGTGCTGGGACCCCAGTTGTTTACAATATATATTAATGACTTGGATGAGGGAATTAAATGCAGCATCTCCAAGTTTGCAGATGACACGAAGCTGGGCGGCAGTGTTAGCTGTGAGGAGGATGCTAAGAGGATGCAGGGTGACTTGGATGGGTTAGGTGAGTGGGCAAATTCATGGCAGATGCAATTTAATGTGGATAAATGTGAAGTTATCCACTTTGGTGGCAAAAACAGGAAAACAGATTATTATATGAATGGTGGCCGATTAGGAAAAGGGGAGGTGCAACGAGACCTGGATGTCATCATACACCAGTCATTGAAAGTGGGCATGCAGGTACAGCAGGCGGTGAAAAAGGCGAACGGTATGCTGGCATTTGTAGCAAGAGGATTCAAGTACAGGAGCAGGGTGGTACTACTGCAGTTGTACAAGGCCTTGGTGAGACCACACCAGGAGTATTGTGTGCAGTTTTGGTCCCCTAATCTGAGGAAAGACATCCTTGCCATACAGGGAGTACAAAGAAGGTTCACCAGATTGATTCCTGGGATGGCAGGACTTTCATATGATGAAAGACTGGATGATCTAGGCTTATACTCGTTGGAATTTAGAAGATTGAGGGGGGATCTGATTGAAACGTATAAAATCCTAAAGGGATTGGACAGGCTAGATGCAGGAAGATTGTTCCTGATGTTGGGGAAGTCCAGAACGAGGGGTCACAGTTTGAGGATAAAGGGGAAGCCTTTTAGGACCGAGATGAGGAAAAATTTCTTCACACAGAGTGGTGAATCTGTGGAATTCTCTGCCACAGGAAACACCCTCGTGGCTAAAGGGATCAGGGGGTATGGAGAGAAGGCAGGTGCAGGGTTCTGAGTTGGATGATCAGCCATGATCGTACTGAATGGCGGTGCAGGCTCGAAGGGCCGAATGGCCTACTCCTGCACTTATTTTCTATGTTTCTATGTTTCTCTTAAAGGTTGAAATCGAGCTTGCACGCACCACTTGTGCTGGCAGCTCGTTCCACACTCTCACCACGCTGATAAATCAATAAAGTTTAACAGATTAAACAACTGCTGAAAAGCATCTGCCTACATATTTGTATCTTTTCACAAGACAGTGGCAAGAGAAAACATACATTCTGAAGCACAATTTAAGTCGCACAAGGAAAAGCAAGGCCAGCACCTACAGCGTAAACATCAAGAGTCAGACGGCACAGTTTCAATTCTGGCACATCTGTACATTCTCCCCGTGACGGCGTGGGTTTTCTTCGAGTGCTCATTTCATCCCCCATTCCAGTTGGTAGGTTAACTGGTCATTGTAAATCGTCCCGTGATTAGGCTAGGATCGAATCGGGGGATAGCTGGGCAGCGTGGCTCGGTGGACCTATTCTGCACTGTAATCTTAATAAATAGATGTTCAGAGGTATCAAATTGGCCCACTCCTCCTCTATAGTGTTGGCCAAGTTGTTCTGGTGAGTTGGCATTAATGTACCAGCTACTGAAGATGACTGGCAAAGAACTTTGGCAGGCACATCACAATTGACTTGAAACATTTGATTTATGGAAACTGGCCAGGCCAAGACGACTGATGCTGCGATACTCATCCTGGCCAGCTCCACTTTGCATGAAGGCATAATCCATGACTAAACTACCACAATCTGAAAGGCCAAATATAATTCATGCATTCCTTTTCAAAACGCACGATTGGAGCCAGATTTTGTGGATGAAGTGGGTCCATCTGGGAAGCAACATCACAATGTTTCTACCCTTGTCTACTAGCTGGCTTACTCGAAAGCAGGGAATCCACATTACACTACCAAAGACGGTTCATGAAGCAATCCCTTTCACATCTTCGTTTTACTTCAGAGGCTGTCCTCTCCCATCTGGTGACTCGATTTCAGGCTGATCGGGCGCTTTGCTGTCTCCAAGCGCTTCATAAGCCCACGGTCGACTCCACCTCTCGCTGATTAAAGCGCTGAAGAAGATTGAAATCAAGTCAGGCGCGCAGGGCAAGCGAGTATGCAGCGCCGTCTATCAGCCTCTCGCTGGCTGCTGCTGGAGAAGACGCCAGCTTGTGGCAGCCTCTCACTGGCTGTTCCCGAGGGAAGGGCCTCGCGCTCAAGTGAATCTCCCTCTCTCCCCCGATGCTGTCGGCCGATGGTACCTGAGCATGCTTTAATCGAAGTAGATTTCGACTCATTCAGGTTTATGATGTGCTCTAGTTTCTAGTTCCAGTTTATCTCTCTATGTGATGATGCGCTTCTGCAGACACAATTGATGGACAGTGGTGTGGCTGGGTGGCCCGACATCCACCCAAGTTTCTCTGATGAAAGATCCGATCAAGAGACACGTACACGAGAAAAGATGCAGCTTATTAGGCAGTTAATGATACCTTAAGGTTGTCATGGCCAGGGGCGGTAATGGGGACAAGCTCCCACTACAGACTAAATGCTCCTAATGGCATGCACCCCAAACAGCCTCTCACACCAAGTCCAGCTCCTGGCCTTTGCATGTGGCTTACTGACAGCAGAAGGCAGGTCACTGACACTTTAAAACTGGTTGCTTCGGTCAGATGGGGCTCATGGTTAGCAGCTCATCTAGGAGAAGGAAGACTCTGATCTCAAACCTCCAATGCCTTGCGGCTATACCCACTCACGGGAGTAAACCCCGAGGGAAAAATCTGGAGCCGGATTCTCCCAGGCAGTCCTACGTTGAGTTCAACGCTGACTGGCAACTCCTGCGACGCCACTGGTACCAAACTGTATCGGTCTCTGCCGATCCTTTGGATTCATCAGATGCGTGGAGAGGGGGAGCCTGCTACACGGGCACCAGCTTGCTCTCCATATCATACTGCCCTGGCTTACGTATCACGTAGTCAGCTGCACGTAACTTCTATGGTGGACCCTGACCAACGGAGGGCCTCGGGTTAGGCAGTCAGTGGTACAAACGTGAAGAACACCATTCACTCTTTTTCACAATCTCACAACCTTTCAAGACTCTTCACAAGCAATGACGTGCACTTTGTAAGGAGCAGCCACCATCAAAACATGAAGTCAAGTGGCACACAATTCCCTTCCATTTGCTGTTATCCAGTTCTGGGATCAGATCAGGATGCCAAAGGGGAGGCATGCTGGCATGCTGTTCTCACTTGGAGAAGTGTCACCTGGGTATGTGGTACGACATTAAATAGAGTCATCGAAAAGCACAGCGCAGAAAAGGCCCTTTGGCCCCTCTCGTCCATTCTGAACAATTCAAACTGTCTACTACCATCGGCCTGCACCAGGTACATAACACTCCCACCCCCCATATCCCTACTATCCATGTACCTATTCAAACTTCTCTTAAATATTGAAATCAAAACTGCACGACCACTTGTGCTGGCAGCTCGTTCCACTCTCATGACCCTCTGTGTGACGAAGTTTCTCCTCATGTTCCCCTTAAACTTGTCACCTTTCACCCTTAACCCATGACCTCTGGTTGTCATCAAACCCCACCTCAGCGGAAAAAACCTGCTTGCATTTACCCCATCCATACCCCCCCATAATATTGTACCTCCATCAAATCTCCTCTCAATCTTCTGCATTCTGAAGAACACAGTCCTAACCTATTCAATCTTTCCTTATAAGTCAGGTTCTCCAGACCAGGCAGCATCCACCGGACACTCATGTCTCACCTGTGGCTGCAAGCAGCCATTTGCACGTGACAGCAGTCTCATACTCCGGTGAGATTGGGACAAGCCAGTCCTAGCACACAAAGTCAGCCTCAGCGGACTGGACAGCTGCGATCTACAGTAAAACCCAACGGCCAGGAAGGTGGCTCTGCATCGCTCCATGGAGAGCGAGGGGCATGAAAAGACACAGAAAACGTCCTGGTCATCCACTGCAAACAAGAAGACCCCAGTTTCTTCTGGCGCTTGTTCATACCACTGGACCCGGACTTCTGAGGCCGAGAGAGTGGAACTGCCACAGTGCAAAGGCTTTTCCATTTTAAAAACTCTCCAGCACAGGTTTCCCGTCATCGTCGGACAAAATGTGCAACCACCATGCATACTATACACAACCTTGACATTTGTCTCCTTACAGGCAGCCACAAAGCAAAGGAACCCAACAGAACCCATTAAAAACAGAAAACCATCAATCACACAATGCGCACGAAAAAAAGACAAATTGTGCAAACAAGAAAAGTAAGCAAATAACGTTCAGGACTGCACCGCAAAATGCCAGGTTGTACAGCTGGATCAAGGGCTCGTCTCCACTAGGAAAATTACAGGCACAGATTGCAGTGTCATTGCCCAGAACAAGAGTCTATTAATAAAGTAATTGATAGTTGTTTCTGCTGCCAGAAAGTTGTCACTGTGCTTCACCAACAACATCTTAAACTGGATGGAAAAGGCAAGAATGAGAATTCCCAACCAACCTTTAACTTTGTTGGCCCCAGCTGCTCACACTTCATCCTCACAATCTTTCAACAGGTTTTGGAAAGCAGGAGCTAGATCATTTTCTGCAATTTCAGGACCCACGGTTTTCTGAAGCTTTAAAGGCAAGAGAAACTAAATGAGTAACAAAGATGGAGCGGGTTTCAATAGCAGCGATCTGTGCATTAACACGTGAACAGAGAAATCACAAAGACAACACCATCTTTCTTTTCCACACTTGTCTCGCTGCTGCCATCAGGTAGAAGGTGCAGGAGCCTCAGGACTTTCACCACCAGGTTCAAGAACAGTTATTACCCCTCAACCATCAGGTAGAAGGTACAGAAGCCTCAGGACCCACATCACCAGGTTCAAGAACAGTTATTACCCCTCAACCATCAGGCTCTTGAACAACAGGGGATAGGTACACTTATTCGATTGAGATGTTCCCACAACCAATGATCTTACTTTAATTACTCGTTATCTTGTTATTTCATACTCTTGTTATTTATTGCTATTTATTTACATTTGCATTTGCACTTGATCTTTTATTGATCCTGTTCACAGTTACTATTCTATAGAAATTGCTGAGTATGCCCACAGGAAAATGAATCTCAGGGTTGTATGTGGTGACATGTACAGGTGTCCCCCACTTTTCCAATGTTCATTTTACGAAACTTCACTGTTACGAAAGACCTACATTAGTATCCTATTTTCGCTTTCAGAAAGTGTTTTCACTGTTACAAAAAAAAAATCAGCGCGTGATAAAAGGCAGCCGCACTCCCCCAGATTCAGAATGGCATTGCTTAAAAACGAGCCTGTGAGCAGCCGTTTGCAAGATGAGTTCTAAGGTATCGGAAAAGCCTGAAAGATCTCGTAAGGGTGTTACACTTAGCGTAAAACTAGACATAATTAAGCGTTTCGATCATGGTGAACGAAGTAAGGACAACGGGAGCTTGGCTTGCGGAAGCTGATGAACATGATGTTGAAGAGGTTTTGGCATCCCATGACCAAGAACTGACAGATGAAGAGCTGATGCAATTGGAAAAAAAAAGGATAACAATCAAAATCGAATGTCTAATGATAAAGTACGACTTTAATTTTGAAAGGGTATGTCAGTTTAGGAGATATTTGCAGGATGGTTTGAGTCCTTACAAAGAACTGTGTGATAGAAAAATGCGTGAGGCTCAGTGGTCAAGCAAGCCTTTCACATCAGCCACAGCAGACGACGAACCTCAACATTCGACATCGAGGCGGGCAGAGATAGAAGATGAGCTGCCTGCTCTAATGGAAACAGACGATGATGAGATGACACCCCAGTGTCCCACCACCCCAACCCCCAGGCCACGGAGAGATACTGATTCGTGGAGAATGCAATAGTAGCCGGGAGGCACACAGCACATCTTTAAGAAAGAAGCCGAAATAAACAAGCTAATTAATTAGGTGATGCCTACATGTAATTGTCGGCCCAGATCAGAGATGACGCAATCGGAAATCAGCACTGATCTGGGCCGACAATTACGTTTCCGGCGGCACCTAATTAATTAGCTTGTTTATTTCGGCTTTTTCTTAACGATGTGTTGTGTGCCTCTCGGCTACCGCTGCATTCCTGCATGCTTCGTGGCAATGTATCGCTCTGCAACCTGGAGGGTGGGGGCCACTGTACCACCCAAACTCCGACTCAGCCTAACACACCATCATCAGTGTGCTCGGCACTGCCTTCCCGATTCCGGTAAGTGATACTACACTGTACATACATTATTTCTACTTTGCATAGGCTGTGTATTTTTACGTATTATTTGGTATGATTTGGCAGCTTCATAACTTAAAGGTTACTGGAGAGTGTTTTTGCCAACAGTGTTTGCGTGACATTTTCTGCTGACGGCGCTTGCGTGAGATTTTCGCTACGGAGAACAGTGCCGGCAATGATTGTGGAAAAGTATTTCTACTTTATATAGGCTGTGTATTTATCATATCATTCCTGCTTTTACTATATGTTACTGTTATTTTAGGTTTTATGTGTTATTTGGCATGATTTGGTAGGTTATTTTTGGGTCTGCGAACGCTCACAAAATTTTCCCATATAAATAAATGGTAATTGCTTCTTCGCTTTACTACATTTCAGCTTACGAACCGTTTCATAGGAACGCTCTACCTTCGGATGGTGGGGGAAACCTGTACGTACTTTGAAAATATCAACTTCAAAATTGAAAATCTGAACTGTACTTTAGCTACGGACTTCATTCCAAGATTAGTTTATACGTGGTCTTCAGCATAGAAAGTGCCTTTTGTTATGGTCTGTCATTAGCAATGATAGCAGAACATTATAAATACAATAAACTCCGTACCGTTATAATGCAATTGTTTTCCAGTGATGGGTTGGTGCCAATTTCACAAGTGCTCTGGCAACCTCTATCTTGTTCTGGCATATTCCCCCTTCCTTTCCAGTCCTGATGAAAGGTCTTGGCCCAAAATGTCGACTGTTTATTCACTTCCACGGATGCAGTCTGACCTGAGTTCCTCCTGCATTTTGTGTGAACCCTTTCCCACAAACTTTCCTTCAACTATCACTTTCTAGAATATTCCCCTTCTCCTCTCCCGCCCCCCCCCCCCACGTTCTTGTTCTGGCATCTTCCCCCTTCCTTTCCAGTCCTGATGAAGGGTCTTGGCCCAAAACGTCGACTGTTTATTCATTCCTTAGATGCAGCCTGACCTTCTGAGTTCCTGCAGCATTTTTGTGTGTGTTACCTAATATAGAGCTTATTTTTGAACACGGGTTAGTTATCTTATAAAGACAAACAATATAAAGTCTTTGCCTGTTCCAAGGGTAACAATCCTAAGCTGACAAAATGGCTGTGTTTTCTGTGTGCTTTTGAACACCGGTCCATCTGCAATTTGCTTTAATTTTCAATCAGGTTTACAGTTTTGAATTATGTAATTTTTTCATGGGTGGCAGGGTGGAAACACATCTCTACCAAGAGAGGTGTAAGGCGTTCCTTCCCTCCACTAGCCTGCAGGTCACCTTTGGGCAAGGTGTAGCACCTGCTTAGCCAAACCCCCCCCCCCAATCAGGGTCATGTGAAGCCATGGGGTAAGAGGAAAGAAACCCAGAGAAATGTTACCATTGTGTTCAGACCTCATGCTCTGGTAAAGAAATAAATGAGAGGGGAGAAAAAGGGGATGGTTAGATAAATGATGTCCATTTAGAAGCAGCGTTCTTTAGTGTTACCCAGGTAAAACATAGTCATAGTCATAGTCCATACTTTATGGATCCTGGGGTAAATTGGTTTTCATTACAGTTGCACCATAAATAATCAATAGTAATAGAACCATAAATAGTTAAATAGTAATATGTAAATTATGCCAGTAAATTATGAAATAAGTCCAGGACCAGCCTACTGGCTCAGGGTGTCTGACCCTCCAAGGGAGGAGTTGTAAAGTTTGATGGCCACAGGTAGGAATGACTTCCTATGACACTCTGTGCTGTATCTCGGTGGAATTAGTCTCTGGCTGAATGTACTCCTGTGCCCACCCAGTACATTATGTAGTGGATAGGAGACATTGACCAAGATGGCATGCAACTTAGACAGCATCCTCTTTTCAGACACCACCATGAGAGAGTCCAGTTCCATCCCCACAACATCACTGGCCTTACGAATGAGTTTGTTGATTCTGTTGGTGTCTACAGCTGTAATGATCTATCCTTGATAATATATCCACAGATAAACCAGCTGCTTCAGTACAGATTTTACACTCATACAGAACAGAAAGATTTAATCTCAATGCTTTGGGGTGGGACTGGAATTTTCTGGCCTTAAGAGACGGAATTTTAAGTTTTTATAGAAAGGCAAAGTTGAGAGAATATTGGCGTTGATGGCTCTGAATCCGAAAGTATGGTACATAGACAACAACATGGGCAATTGTAATCAGCTAGTTTCTCAGGTCAAAAAAACAGCTAAATAATGTTATTTAATCATTAAACAATGTTTCTTGATTGTTAAATAATGTCAACCTGATTGTTATTGTTTTCAATTAACTTATGTAGGCAATGTGCCTTATTTTGAAGATTTGGATTACATTGCGGTGAGAAAAGCACGGAGATTTCAGTAGATCCGAGTGTCTTCCCAGGCTAGGAAAGTCTAAGACTAAAGGGCATAGATTTAATTGGAGACTCAGGACAAAACAAGCTGGTCCGGCCCTTCAAACTGCACCGCCAGCAACCCACCAACTTGTGCAACAATCTACAAGCACCCTTTAACCTACTAACCGGAATGCTTTTGGACTGTGCGAGGAAACCGGAGCACCAGGAGGAAGCCTGAGGCAACAAGGTTTTTTACTGAGAACAAAGACCATCTGGTTCAAAAACTATAAACACACAGGAGATTCTGCAGATGCTGGAAATCTAGCACAAAATACTGGAGGAACTCAGCAGGCCAGGCAGCATCTGTGGGAATGAAATAAACAGTCGATGTTTCGGGCCGAGACTGCTCTTCAGGGCTATAAATCTGCCGATGACACAACCATTGTTGGCAGAATTTCAGATGGTAACAAGGAGCCGAAGAGGAGTGAGATAGATCAGCTGGTTGAGTGGTGTGACAACAATCTGGCACTTTGTCAGTAAGACCAAGGAACTGATTGTGGACCACAGGAAGGTGAGGTTGAATCACCACCTCCCTACCCCATACCTGGTCTGTGTGAAGTCAGCAGTGGGAAGGAACCAGCAAGGTCCAGTCCATCAAAAGTTTTAAGCAGCATTTAATTAATGCACTACATCTCAAAATTTACCACAATGACAGTAAGACCAAGGAACTGATTGTGGACGTCAGGAAGGGGAAGTCAAGGGAACACACATCAGTCCTAATCAAGGGGACTGTGGAAAGGGTGAGTAGTTTCAAGTTCCTGAGTGTCAAAGTCTCTGAGGATCATCCTGGGCCCAACATATTGATGCAATTACAAAAAAAACGCACAAAGGTGGCTGCATTTCATTCGGAGTTTGAGGAGAATTGGCAGGTCATCAAAGACACTCTCAAATTTCTAGAGGTGTACATGGAGAACGTTCTAACTGGTTGCATCGCTGTCTGGTATGGAGGGAACACTACACAGGATCAGAAAAGGCTGCAAGTCGTTATAAAATCAGCCAGTTCCATCACAGGCATTAGCCTCTCTGGCATCCAGACGCCTTCAAAAGGCAATGCATCAAAAAGAGGGCATCTATTAAGGACCCATCACCCAAGATATGCCCTCTTCTCATTGCTACCATCAAGGTGGAGGTACAGGTGTCACACTCAATATTTCAGGAACAGCTTCTTCCCCTCTGCCATCAGATTTCCGAATGCACAATGAACCCATGGACACTACCTCAGTAATTTTTAAATACCTACACTTTTAATATATATAGTAATTTTTAAAATTATGTACTGCAATGTACTGCTGGCATAAAACAACCAAATTTCACAATGTATGCCAGTGATATTAAACTTGATTCTGGGATGAGGTGAAAGTAAGGAAATAGCACCCTTCTTGGAGGAGATAGATGAAAGAGTTGGAGAGTTTGCAGAAGATGTCAATGAGAGGCTGTTGGAGATTCAGAAACGGAAGTGAAGTGTCAGAATAAATTATAAATTTGTAAATTCAGAGTAAATCCAGGTAACTCTGCGGCAAGATGAAAGTTGGTGGCACAGGTGATGAAAATGTTGGGCTCCGCACGAGAGTATGAAGCAGCTCTGATATTATTGATGCCGGGGAGAGGGGGAGAAAGGCAGAGGTGTGTACAGGGATACGCTTGGACAACCAAAAGATAGCTGCAGCGAAAGCCCATGTGACTGTATCCTTTTAGTCCCATTACTCCTCAGGCTTTTTTCAAAATTTCTTTAAGCTTACTACTGGCTTTCCGACCTTTCGGCTCATTCTTAAACAGAACTGAAGTTCCCCTTAACTTCCTCCAGTCATAAGTAAAAAAAATCAGTGTCATCAACCTGTGCACGTGCTGAATCCCCAGATCCCTGGCACTATGCCAACAAGTTTGTTCTAAACCCTTGTCACAGGATTATCCTTCAGATACACTGAAAAAGATCTGAGCTCAATTCAGACCAACTTTGTTCTATTTCAGATCCATATTTAAAAACAGGCTAATTAAATGAATCTGGAAAAAAATCTCAGCACCTTTTGGCATGTCAGTCAAATAGCTTTTTATATTAAAAATACGCAGGTGCTTGATTTAATGATTTTTTAAAACTATTTTAGAGGAACTAATTGTGTTTTCATGACTTTTGACAGAATCAGAAGGAATTTGAGCTGGAACAGAAAACTTAAAGACTAGTTTTAAAATATAAATGCATCATATCATCATACCAAAGAGATGCACTTTGTGCTTTAGCAATAACACGTACTTCAGAAAATTTGTCTGCCACCATATAGCGAACACGCCAGGATTTATCGCCCACTGCCTGCCGGAGGGTAGGCATCACCAACGCTTCCAGGTCTTCCTGGGGCAGCAGCTGGGCTATGCTCACACAAGCCTCAACTGCCAACAGCCTCACCGAATCCTGTGAAAAAGATGTTCAAACCGGGTTTGAGCTGGTTCTTAATTAAAACACAAAATTAATTTACTGAAGTTAACATTAGGAAGCACTAATCTCATCAAAAAAATCATAAAAATAAATACTGACAACATAACAATTGTTTCCCAGATGATATCCGTTCAGATCACCTAGAAAGTAGCAACAGGTTTCATTACTTTGCAATGTGTGCTGGAATCTTCCCAGGATACAAGTACTGGAATGGAGATACTGAACTTGTAAGTTATAACTGCTGAAAAGGCATGTTTAATTGGGGCCCATGCAACTGTCCGAGGCTACACCTTTAGTTTGGAGAAAGTGGGAGAAACCTAAGTCAAACTTGAGAGTAAGAACTAGTTCTACCAGGTGAGGAAAGATGGTGATGAAGGGGAACTGATAAGGTCTGTTGTCTAAAAAGAAGCAGAACTTTAAGGACTTCCTGGAAGGGGATGAAAACGTATAAACACCAAATCCATAGTGAAAATAAAGTGATCTGGGCCAGGAAACTGTAAGTGATTGAAGTGATGGAGAGATTACAGATCAGATAATGTTCCAAGTGTCGGTTGCCAGAAAAACATTGGCAAGAACTCGAGGAAGAACACTTCCTACTTCTTTTTAAAATTAGGACTACATTACTTGTTACATTGATAAAACCAGACAGGCTTCCGAATACCATTGCATCTCTATTGGTAGAGTAATCCATCAATACCATACCATATCAATAGCCTGGATTCTGGGACTCCAGATCGGTCTTGCAAGAGATATTGTTAAGCCTAGAAAATTGTAGTTATGGAGGAAAGATTGGATAAGTTTGGGTTGTTCTCTAGTCTTGAGATGTATAAAATTGGGAGGATTAAATGGCAGAAATGAGAAGGACTTATTTCCTGAACAGGGGGATTAAAAAACAAACTGAGGTGCATAGTAACTGCTAGTAGTATTAAAAGTATTTTCACTCAGAGGATGGTAAAGGGATCTGAAATACTTCCAAGGCATAAATTCCCCTCATATTTAAAAAGTAAATGAATATCTGAAGAGCTGTGATCAACTGGGCTACAGAGCCTGAGGTCGGATGTGGAATTAGAATGGGTAGCTCTTTTCTCGACCATCACAGATACAGTTCCCATCATATTTATTCTTATGGTTCTATGAGCTTGGCTTAGGAAATAGGCAGGTAGGTTTTATTTTCAGAAACACAATTTAGTTGTTCAACTAATTTTTGAAAGTGTTTATACTTGCAAACTTTCAACTTAAAAGACTTTCTTTTATCAAGTTTTTTTGGAATGCGTCATCTCAGGTGTTTACAGAGAGAACATTTTGAGATGCAGACGTACCTTTTTTAACAATGCAACTCAATGACACATTAGATCCTTCACCCTTTCCAGCTCTTTGCAGATTCAGTCCTGAAAACAAAAAGCAGAAAACTAATTTTGAGTTTAAGAGCTTGGCAGATAAATATCACACTGTCTTTGGAATTTTGCAGTGACAAAGGATTGCAGATCGACAGTGTAGACTGCTTTTCTTTTCACAAATTCTGCCTGATTCCGTGCACGTTACAGCAAGCTACTCACAACATTTCTGAGCCAAATCCCAGAGTCTCAAAAGCACAGCAAATTTTACAGATTATCATTAAACTGCAAAATAGAATGAATTATGTCACTGGATGGAACAATCTGCTATTGAAAGAAAACCTGCTAGAAATTTAGGTAAACTTTTTGAAAACAGAAATCAAAATATCACAGATGCTGGAAACGTAAAGAGAATGACAGAAATATTCAGCAGGTGAAGCAGTGTCTAAAGAGAGAGAAACAGAATTACTGAAATAATATTTCAAAAGTCACTGTCATTGTTTCATGCTCCACCTCCTCAGCAGAAAATACTGTACCACTCTTTAAAGAAGTCTGCTAAATAAATGAACAACAGTCACGTGCAACCTAATTTTAAAAAAAAGTACTTTCAATAGGGGAGAAGGCATCCCATTATGTTTAACTTATAAAACAGTGATACTACCAATATTCTGAGAAGTCTTTTTCCAACTAAGGCTGTATTGCTCAGTGACATTACCTTTGTAGAGAAAGTGGTTTAGCCTTGGGCTTCTCAGCAGCAATGGAGGAAAGGGTTTTGATTTGTGGTTTGCTGGAACTGGACACTTTGCTCGAGTCCTTTTAATCATTTCATCACAGGACTGGTAATACAAGAGAAAGAAAAAGGTTAAACGTTCAAAGGTTCATTTTACTGTCAAAGTATGCACGTACAACTCTGATATTTGTCTTCTCCAGATAGCCCTGAAATACAGAAAGACCATGAGAGTTGATGAAAGAAAAGACACTAACTCTCCCCCACCATCAGTACGAAAAAGAAAAGAAACAATAACAACCCCCGACTCCCTGACTCGCAGAAAAAAACAGCGACAATAACAATCTGCAATCCCCTGACTCACAGAGAAAAACAGCGACAATAACAATCCCTGACCAGCTCACTTGCAGAAAAATCAGGGACAATAGCATTAAATCCACACTGCTCCCCCACAGGAAAAAAAATTACAATAACAATCCCCGGCCCCCTCGCCTGCAATAAAGAACAGTGACAGTAGCATCAAAACCCCCAACCCCCACCTTACACACAAAATATTTACAGATCACCCACCCACCAACCAGCCACAATTAAGAAAACACCAAAAACCTAAAGGAAACCAATATAAAGTACAGTCCAAAATTCACATATGTCTCAGAATATTGGAAACAGCTTTCCATCAGCATACGAAGGCAGTGGCTGTAAACTCAACAAATCAGCAAAAGCATTTTCAACTTAATAAATCCAATTTTAGTTGGTAAATTAGTCAAGGCTGACAACTGAAAATATTCAGAGGATGGCAAATCAATTTGGCTAAATGCTGTAAAAAATAAATTGTAAAGACTGCAACAATCCAGATTTCTTCAAACTTTCAGAAAGCGTTGCCTCCTGCTGCTTTAACATAGCAGATACAAAGCAGGAGAATAGCAGCAATTGGGGAGAGACAACCGAATGCACTATTGAATGCTGCATAATTTTCAAAGACTTTTGAAAGTCAGAAGCAATATAGCAATGCAAAGAGCCTTGAGAATGAGTTGAGGGTGATATAAAGGATTTTCCAGCAATGGAACAGAAACAAAAAGAATAAAGGCAGATCAAGCCCTTTGAATAATCATATACTTAATTTCCTCAAACACGAGGAAATCTGCAGATGCTGGAATTTCAAGCAACACACATAAACATTCACCCGCAACTTTTATGTGTTACTTAATTTCCTCAACAATTTTCCAAATTAAACAATGAATATTGTGGATAGCAAATTGATTTTGGAGTAGTATATACTTACAAGTTTCTTATTGCCCTAATCAAAGATTGGCAGGACAGTCAAGATAACAAGGTACGACGATAATCTTACCCTTAGCTCTTTAATGAGACTGGCCTCCTGTGCCTGCAATCTCTCCTTCTGAAGCTTCTGCTCTTTCTTCAATTTGTTTACAACAGATTTATGTTTCCTCAGATCATCTTTCAGTGCATGAATCCTGCCCTCGATATCACACTGCTCAGATACTTTCTCTGTTAGGGATGCAATCAAATCAATGTTATAATAGGTAGTAGCTTCCAATTCAACCAATTATTTATCATTCAAAATACATATCACAGCAGGGTGAAATCAACTAACAATTTTACTTAGTTTCTATTCACTTATTGCTACTTGAAGCTTAAATTTCCAATTAAAATCCACCTGATTCAATGCAGTAATAGCTGCAAGAATTAAATGGAAACTCTCACATACCATTTTGTTTTGTTTATCACACATGTCCTGAGATCCCCAGTGGCAGGAAATGCATTTTGATTTTGACACTGTCCTCCTGGTACCATTCTCCTGTAAATATAATCAAAAGCTGTCACTGTACAGTGCAATCAGATCCATAACTCACTAAATGCACTCTTAAAGCTCAGAATACGACTAACACACAGCTGAGCAAAGCAATAGACTCTCAAGTGCCTTCTTAATTGGCCCAGTAAGCCAATAGATGAAGGGCAAACAGGGAAGGAAAGAAATACTGATATCCCCCAAAATACCAATTACGCACATCGAGTCCCAACCTCATCGGACACCGACCGGCCAGAGTCACGGCCTTGTTGGAGACGTGGCTCACACTCTCAACAGTAAATACAGTTGTGGACTCATTGAGATCATAAACAGGGGAACATCAGGAAATAATTTAAATATAAAATCGGATTTTAAAAAAAAATGGAAGCTAATGGTGAGCATTGCATCAATAGGCAGAGAAACACTTGCTGCAAAATAGAGTACGTGCAGCATTTCACTAACCAAAGTTAGAACTCACTGACCACTGCTTTTAAACCTTTTCCTTTCTGTGGTACAAATCTTGCCAGTGTAGTTTTCACATTGATTTCCAGAGTTCAATTTGATTCGGGCTATTTAATCCCACACCCTGTCAAATACAGCCTCATTAAAGGCAGTCACTCAAATCACCTGTAAATACTGCACTAACTCTGACCATGGAAAGTCAAAATGGGCATGGGAGAACAGATTACTGAAGAGCAAATGTCCCTTAAGAGCACTGTTGGTGACACCTCCCATTACTTTTATGACAGGACAGTAATTAGCCAGATCGGATAGACTCTGTTTTTGGTGGATAGAATGTAACTAGGGACATGTAGTTGCCACTGACAGACCTGTACTGGGTATGCTTGGCATGCCAGGCATTTAGTTCTGAAGTGCAACTTTAAGCACGACACATCGGAGGTTGCCCATTTTCATTATTATTGCTTTTCCTGCTACTTGCTCATTCTTTGATTTGGCTGAAAACTACCATTATAACAGTGAGGACTTTGGGAGGAAGCACAGATGCATCATTCACTCAGTTCTTCGAGTTGAATATAGTTTCACAAAGTTCATTCCAGGCTCTGGTTTAATTGAAGGTGGGGATCTGTAATGGAGAAGTGTCCTCACGTTAGCTAACCTATCACCATCATGACTGTGTGAACCAGGGTGGCAGAACTTTGATCAGATCCATTGGTTGGGGAACTGCTGGACTCTTAATTGAAGTTGAGAAAATCTGCAGATGTCGGAAATCCAAAGTAATACCCAGAAAATACTGAAGGAACTCAGCAGGCCAGGCAACAGCTACGGAAAAGAGTTAACAGTCGTGGAACAGTCCATGTTTCGAACCTAAACGGGCATCACTCCACAACTCTTCCTACGCTACAAAGATAACTGCATTGGTCCTGCTTCCAGCACCCATGCTGAGCTCATCAATTTCCTCAACTTTCTCCAATTTCCACACTGCCCTCAACTGGCCCATTTCTGACACCTCCCTCCCCTTTCTCGATCTCTGTCTCCATCTTTGGAGACAGTTTATCTACTGATACTCTTCACAAACCCACTGACTCTCACAGCTCTCTGGACAAGACGTCTTCCCACCCTATCACTTGCAAAAATGCCATTCCCTAGCTTCAGTTCCTCCATCTCCACTGCATCTGCTCCCAGAATGAAGCTTTTCATTCCAGAACAACTGAGATGTCCTCCTTCTTCAAAGAAAAGGGCTTCCTTTCCTCCACTTCAACGCAGCCCTCAACCATATTGCACAAGTCACCCTCAACCCTTCCACCTGCCGCCACACGAGGGATAGGGTTCCTCTTGTCCTCACCTATCACCACACAAGCCTCTGTATCCCGCACGTAACTCTCTGCAACTTCTGCTATCTCCAAAGGGAGCCCACCACCAAGCACATCTTTCCGTAGGAATCACTCCCTACATGACTCCCTTGTCCACTCGTCCCTCCCCACTGATCTCCCTCCTGGCACTTATCCTTGCAAGCGGAACAAGGGCCACACCTGCCCCTACACCTCCTTCCTCACTACCATTCAGGGCCTCAAACAGCCCTTCCATGCCAGGCGACACTTCACCCGTGAGTCTGTTGGGATCACCTATTGTATCTGGTGCTGCCTCCTATATACTGATCAGACCAGACTGGGAGACTTTTGTCAAGCAGCTTCACTCCATCTGCCACAAGAAGCGGGATTTTCCGGTGGCCAGCCATTCCAACTCTACTTCCCATTCCAATATGTCAGCCCATGGTCTCCTGTCACTGTGAGGCCACCCTCAGGTTGGAGGGGCACCAGCTTATTTTTAGTCTGGGTCATCTCCAACCTGATGGCACAAACATCAATTTCTCAAACTTCCAGTAACTGCCCCCTCCTCCTCTCCATTCGTTTCCCTCTCTCACCTCATCTCGTTACCTGGCCATCACCTTCCACTGGTGCTGCTCCTCCTTCCCTTCTTCAACGGTCCTCTGTCCTCTCCTGTCAAATACCCCCGACTCCAACCCTTTACCCCTTTCACCAATCAACTTCCCAGCTCTTTACTTTAACCCCTCCACCTCTCCCAGTATCACCTATCACCTGCCAACTTGTATCTCTTCCTTTCCTTCCCCCTACCTTCTTTTTCTGACTCCTTCTTCCTTCCGTTCCAGTCGTGAAGGTTTTCAGCCTGAAACATTGATTGCTTACTCTTTTCCGTTAATGCTGTCTGGCCTGCTGAGTTCCTCCAGCATTGTGTGTGATGCATCTGTTTACTGCATGCTGCTTTTGCCATTTAACAAGCTGATGGTTCTGTGTAGCAGCTCTATTCAGTTCAGATCCATCCAATGCAACTTGTAAAACTTCTTTCTATACTCGCCACTGAACTGGCATTGGTCCCTAGCTTGATAGTAATGGTCAAAAGGAGTGATAGACCAGGCCTCGAGATTACAGTTTGCAGTTGAATACAATTCTGCTGATATGGGCAATTGGAACCCTTCGTGAGCAGCCAGATTTACTGAGACTATCCCATCAGTACTGAGCTGTAATGTTAGCTGTGGTTACATGGAATTCTGTGAGTCCCTACCAAGTATTTTCAATAAATACTGAAAAGCTCACACATAGCTGTTAGAAACTTCATACTTGATTGAGTCACAGATACAGATTCGTCAGACGAGCTGCAGGATCCTTGGCGTGACTGTAAACTAGGGCTGGAGTTATTCTTCCTATCAGCTTTGTTTGATGCAGGGACACTCACTTCTGAGGAAGCAGACTGCACAAGGGCAAGGGAATGGCAATAGATTAGTTCCCAAGCTGTTAGTATTTTCTGATTTGATAAAATAAAGATTAGATGGGCAGGAAGCCTGCAAAAGTTTAACATCCAGCAACTTAAATTCTGTACATCTGTCCACTGGATTGCCCCCTCCCTGCCCTTTCAATGCGTCCCATTATATCCTTCCATATATTTCACTAAATTGCTCCAACCTATTCGCCCAAACCCTCAAAGTTTAATGTCCATCTCAAACACGTTACCCTTGAAAGAACCACACAAGAAACACCCCCTTGACCAAATTGATCTAAAAATAACCTACCAAATCATACGAAATAACACATACACCTAAAGTAACACTAACATATAGTAAAAGCAGGAATGAAATGATAAATACACAGTGTGGCAGCTCGCCCACGCAGCAAGCGAACCGGCTCCAGCAGTCGCGGGCGAGTCTGCAGCCAGCGGCAACCGAGAGGGCTCTGAGTGCGGGGCAGACCTCGGCCTGAAAGCCGACCTCACTTCCGCCCTGCAAAGAGCGGGGGATGCTGGGAGCAGGCACTTAAGCGTGTGCAGTTTGAAACAGTGAACAGTTCAACCAGACTATACTCGACTCAGTGTGTTGCTTTCACTCGTTGCATATCAGCACGACCACAACAGCCTATATAAAGTAGAAATAATATATGTACAGCAGTGGTCCCCAACCTCTGGGCTGCGGACCGATACTGATCCGCGAAGCACGCAGTGGTGCAGCGGTAGCCAGGACACACCCAGCACATTTTTTTAAAAAAGCTAAAATAAACAAGCTAATGCTGAGCTCGCTGCATTGGCACTGCTTCCTGCATGCATGCTAAGCTCGTTGACTTCATTAACTTTGCCTCCAACTTTCACCCTGCCCTCAAGTTTACCTTTATACTTCATACTTTATACTTCATTGTCGCCAGACAAGTGGTACTAGAACATACAATCATCACAGCGATATTTGATTTTGTGCTTCACACTCCCTGATTACAAATATTAAATATTAAAGATATTAAAAACAGTTAAAAATAGTAAACATTAAAAATTTAAATTTTATATCATAAATCCTAAATAGGAAAATAGGAAGTAAGGTAGTGCAAAAAAACCGAGAGGCAGGTCCGGATATTTGTAGGGTACGGCCCAGATCTGGGTCAGGATCCGTTCAGCAGTCTTATCACAGTTGGAAAGAAGCTGTTCCCAAATCTGGCTGTACGAATCTTCAAGCTCATGAACCTTCTTCTGGAGGGAAGAGGGATGAAAAGTCTGTTGGCTGGGTGGGTCGTGTCCTTGATTATCCTGGCAGCACTGCTCCGACAGCGTGTGGTGTAAAGTGAGTCCACAGACGGAAGATTGGTTTGTGTGATGTGCTGCGCCGTGTTCACGATCTTCTGCTGCTTCTTTCGGTCTTGGACAGGACAACTTCCATACCAGGTTGTGATGCACCCTAGAAGAATGCTTTCTACGGTGCATCTAGAAAAATCAGTGAGGGTTTTAGGGGACAGGCCAAATTTCTTTAGTTTTCTCAGGAAGTAAAGGTGCTGGTGGGCCTTCTTGGCAGTGAACTCTGCTTGGTTGGACCAAGTCAGGTCATTTGTGATATTGAGCCCGAGGAACTTAAAGCTTTTGACCTGTTCCACTTGCGCACCACCAATGTAAATTGGGTTATGCGGTCCGCTACTCCTTCTGAAGTCAGCAACCAATTCCTTCGTCTTGCTGACGTTGAGGGATAGGTTATTGTCTTCGCACCATGCCACCAGGTTCTTAATTTCCTCTCTGTACTCAAACTCATCATTACCCGAGATACAGCCTACAATTGTTGTGTCGTCAGCAAACTTACATATTGAGTTTGATGGAAACTTGGCTGCACAATCATGGGTGTACAGTGAGTACAGCAGGGGGCTGAGTACACAGCCCTGTGGGGCACCGGTGCTCAGAGTGATTGTAGAGGAGAGCTTGCCCCCTACTTTTACAGCCTAGATCCTGTTTGTGAGGAAGTTGAAGATCCAGCTGCAGATCTGAGTGCTAAGGCCCAGGATCCAGGAATCAGTTTATTTGGAACTATGGTATTAAAGGCAGAGCTGTTGTCAATGAACAGGAGCCTTACATATGCGTCTTTATTCTCCAGGTGTTCTAAGTAGGAATGTAGGGCCAGAGAGATGGCATCTGCCGTTGACCTGTTGCTCGGGTCGGCGAATTGCAAAGCGTCGAGGTTGACCGGTAGGCTGTGGTTGATGTGTGCCAAAACCAATCTCTCGAAGCACTTCATAGCAATTGATGTCAGAGCCACAGGTCGATAGTCATTCAGGCATGCCACCTTCCTCTTCTTCGGCACTGGGATTATCGTTGCCTTCTTAAAACACGAGGGGATCTTAGACTGAAGCAAGAAGCAGTTGAAAATGTCAGCAAACACTCCAGCTAGCTCCTTTGCACAGGCCCAGAGAACCCATCCTGGGACGCCATCTAAGCCCGTTGCCTTCCTTGGATTTATCTTCAGGAAGGCCCTTCTAACGTCCTCCTTGGTGATGATGAATTTCGATGTCACCAGGTCTGGTTCATCCAGAGGGAGCGGGACACTCCTCTTCTGTTCGAATATTGCGTAGAATACGTTAAGTTCGTCAGGAAGAGAAGCGCCACAGTTATTGATATTCCCAGCCTTTTCTTTGCACCCAGTGATCTCATTCAGACCCTGCCATATTCTACTGGCATCCCTTTGGTTAGCCTGGGCTTCCAACTTAGCTCGATATTGCCTCTTGGCGCCCTTAATGGTTTTCCGGAGTTCATGCCTGGATTCTGTGTAGTGACTGGTAACCCTGGACCTAAAAGCCGCAGCTCTAGCCTTTAAAAGGGACTTGACCTCATAATTCATCCAAGATTTCCGGTAAGGGAATACCCGGATTGCCTTGCAAGACACACAGTCCTCCGTGCACTTCCAAATAAAGTCAATGACAGCTGAGGCATACTCATCGAGGTTAGCTCCGAGTCCTTGAATACTAACCTTGAATACCTGGTCCATTTCCGACACCTCCCTCCCCTTTCTCGATCTTTCTGTCTCTATCTCTGAAGACAGCTTATCTACTGATGCCTACTATAAGCCTTCAGACTCTCACAGCTATCTGGACTATTCCTCTTCTCACCCTGTCTTTTGAAAAAATGCCATCCCCTTCTCGCAATTCCTCCAGCTCAGCCGCATCTGCTCTCAGGATGAGGCTTTTCATTCCAGGACAAAGGAGATGTCCTCCTTTTTTAAAGAAAGGGGCTTCCCTTCCTCTGCCATCAACTCTGTTCTCAAACGCATCTCTGCCATTTCACGCACATCTGCTCTCACCCCATCCTCCCACCACCCCACTAGGAATAGGGTTCCCCTTGTCCTCACCTACCACCCCGCCAGCCTCCGGGTCCAACATATAATTCTCCGTAACTTCCGCCACCTCCAACGGGATCCCACTAATAAGCACATCTTTCCCTCTCCCCACTCTGCTTTCCGCAGGGATCGCTCCCTATGTGACTTCCTTGTCCATTCGTCCCCCCATCCCACCCCACCGATCTCCCTCCCGGCACTTATCCTTGTAAGCGGAACAAGTGCTACACATGCCCTGACACTTCCTCCCTTACCACCATTCAGGGTCCCAGACAGTCCTTCCCGGTGAGGTGACACTTCACCTGTGAGTCGGCTGGGGTGATATACTGCATCCCATGCTCCTGATGTGGCCTTCTATATATTGGCGAGACCCGACGCAGATTGGGAGATCGTTTCGCTGAACACCTACGCTCTGTCCATCAGAGAAAGCAGGATCTCCCAGTGGCCACACATTTTAATTCCACATCCCATTCCCATTCCGATATGTCTATCCATGGCCTCCTCTACTGTAAAGATGAAGCCACACTCAGGTTGGAGGAACAACACCTTATATTCCGTCTGGGTAGCCTCCAACCTGATGGCATGAACATTGACTTCTCTAACTTCTGTTAATGCCCCACCTCCCCCCCATACCCCATCCATTATTGCCCATCCTCTCGGCTTCCCCCCTCCCCCTTTCTTTCTCCCTTGGCCTCCTGTCCCATGATCCTCTCATATCTCTTTTGCCAATCAGCTGTCCAGCTCTTGGCTCCATCCCTCCCCCTCCTGTCTTCTCTTAACATTTCGGATCTTCCCTTCCCCCTCCCACTTTCAAATCTCTTACTAGCTCTTCCTACAGTTTGTCCTGACGAAGGGTCTCGGCCCGAAACGTCGACTGTACCTCTTCCTATAGATGCTGCCTGGCCTGCTGCGTCCACCAGCAACTTTGATGTGTGTTAATTAATTAGGTGCTGATTGCATCGTCTCTGATCTGGGCTGCCATTTACGTGCTGGGCGGCACCTAATTAGCTTGTTTATTTCGGCTTTTTTCTGGGTGCGTTCCGGCTACCGCTGCACCCCTGCATGCTTCGCGGATCGGTACCGGTCCGCGGCCCAGAGGTTGGGGACCACTGATGTACAGCGTAGTTTCACTTAGCAGAGTCAAGAAGACAGCCAGCACGCTGGAAGGTTCACACATCTTTCTATCATACAGTTCTTTGTAAGCACTCAAAACATCCTGCAAACCTGCCCTGAACCTACGTGCCCTTTCAAAGTTAAAGTCATACTCTTCTGCAATCATTGCAGCATTGTCAATTGTAGCGAAAGTCTCACGCAGTTCAAAGCTATGACAGCTTAATGCTGAGATACTGAGTGTAGTTCCCGGGGAAGAAGTTTGGCTTTTCGCCACTCTCGCTGCTCGGGATGCACGCTGCATTTTTTTGTAACAGTGAAAACACCTTCTTGTCAGCGAAAACAGGTAACTAATGTAGGTCTTTCGTAACAGCGAGGTGTCGTAAAGTGAACGTTCGAAAAACGGGGGCCACCTGTACACTGAACACTTGCTGACAAGTTCGGAATTACCTGAGATCTTTCCTCTTCATCCTGCCTGAGCAAGCATCTGCTCCATCCCAATACCACTTGTTCGGGAGTTATCACCTCTTCAGCTCTACAGTATTTCCTAGCTGAAGACTGAGACACAACAATTTGTGCTTCTTATCTGATATCAATACCAAAATATTTCTCATGGTTTCTGATTTAAAGCAACTGTGATGTCATCAGCCATTGTGATGTCTTGAGCCACTGTGATGTCATCAGCCATTGTAATGTCACCATCCAATGTCACCAGCCACTGTAATGTCATCAGCCACTGTGATGACATCAGCCACTGATTAAAACTAATTAAACATTCAATCTGATAAAATGAATATCCCAAATGGGTCTTGTAATTTATTTAATGAAACAGTTATGTATGACAGACTTTTTGTTCCAATGTACACAGTAAAGAAAACGACACAGAATGACATTCATGATCCCAGTACATTAATATTCACCTCTTTGGGCAAGTTAGGATTTAAAAAAAGAAATCACTCTAAATTGTTCTCTGAGGCAAAAAAAAGGGGAAAGTTGACAGTTGTCCATACAACAGGAATTCTGCAGATGCTGGAAATTCAAGCAACACACATCAAAGTTGCTGGTGGACGCAGCAGGCCAGGCAGCATCTCTAGGAAGAGGTACAGTCGACGTTTCGGGCCGAGACCCTTCGTCAGGACTAACTGAAGGAAGAATGAGTAAGAGATTTGAAAGTGGGAGGGGGAGGGGGAGATCCAAAATGATAGCAGAAGACAGGAGGGGGAGGGATGAAGCCAAGAGCTGGACAGGTGATTGGCAAAGAGGATATGAGAGGATCATGGGACAGGAGGTCCAGGGAGAAAGACATGGGGTGGGGGGGGGGGGCGGAAACCCAGAGGATGGGCAAGGGGTATAGTCAGAGGGACAGAGGGAGAAAAAGGAGAGTGAGAGAAAGAATGTGTGTATAAAAATGAATCACGGATGGGGTACGAGGGAGAGGTGGGGCATTAGCGGAGGTTAGAGAAGTCGATGTTCATGCCATCAGGTTGGAGGCTACCCAGGCGGAATATAAGGTGTTGTTCCTCCAACCTGAGTGTGGCTTCATCTTTACAGTAGAGGTGGCCGTGGATAGACATATCAGAATGGGAATGGGATGTGGAATTAAAATGTGTGGCCACTGGGAGATCCTGCTTTCTCTGGCAGACAGACAGTAGGTGTTCAGCAAAGCGGTCTCCCAGTCTGTGTCGGGTCTCGCCAATATATAGAAGGCCACATCGGGAGCACCAGATGCAGTATATCACCCCAGCTGACTCACAGGTGAAGTGTCGCCTCACCTGGAAGGACTGTCTGGGGCCCTGAATGGTGGTAAGGGAGGAAGTGTAAGGGCATGTGTAGCACTTGTTCTGCTTAATTGGCTTTAATTGATTCCTAATCTAAATTACCTTACCACAAATAGTTAGTCAAATAACCTCACACCTCCTCCCTTGCAGGAAGCAAAGAATCTTTAAAATATAGAAATGGTCTTTGAGAAAAACAAATCCTGGCACTGCTAGGAGAATTGCCAACTGAAGAAAACTCAATTCTACCGTTGACTTGTTTCCAAAATGCATCAGGCTTGTTAGATGTTCCTTTTAAAACTTCTGATGCTGAAATTTGTGGTGAGAATGCAGGAAGTGTTTTTTTCCGATGACTCTTCCATGAAGGTCATACTTGTTCAGTGTCGCTGCACAGTAGAACAGTGCACCATCACTCCAGAGTCTGCTAAATCTTCCTGAAGGTCTTTTGCAGTCAAACAGGGGTTTTGATTTACCTTTCTAACAATCCTGCAAGTAGCTCTCTTGGAAAGTTTTCTTGGCCTTACAGACCTCAACCTGACCTCCACCGTTCCTGCTGACTGCCATTTCTTAATTACGTTATGAACTGAGGAAACAGCTATCTGAAAACGATTTGCTCTCATCTTATACCCTTCTCCTGCTTTGTGGGCATCATTTATTTTAATTTTCAGAGTGCTAGGCAGCTGCTTAGAGTAGCCCATGGCCGCTGATTGTTGGGACAAGGTTTGAGGAGTTAGGGTATTTATAAAGCTTTGTAATTTCCTTTACCTGGCCTTTCCTAATGATGACTGTGAACAAGCCATAACCCTAACAAGCTAATTAAGGTCTGAAACCTTGGTAAAAGTTATCTGAGAGCTCAAATCTTTTGGGGTGCCTAAACTTTTCAATGGTGCTCCTTTCCTTTTTTTCACTCTAAAATTGTACAAAACCAAAATAATACTCTAATCTTGCTCAAAATGTTGAAAACAATGTTTCATCTTCAACTTTATGATTTTTGGAGATCAGTTCATCTTCTACTCACCTAACTATTCACAGTAACAGAAATTTTGACCCGGGGTGCCCAAACGTTTTCCTGCCACTGTATGTCAATTTAGGCAGCTGCAAGTACCATGATGTTTACTTCTGCATAGACTGCAAGTAAACGTTATTTTTTTTTCAATAATATTACTGGTATTGTGAAAATGGTATTCTTCACCATCCACTTCAAAGTTCGACATGTGTGTTTAGAGATGCTCTTCTGCACACCACTGTTGTAACGTGAGGTGATTTGAGTTACTGTTACCTTCCTGTCAGCTTGAACCAGTCAGTTGTCATTTTGGGCCAAGATGCTTCATCAGGACTAGAAAAATAAAGATGAGATCAGAGTAAGAAGGCGGGGGAAGACGTACAAGGTTGTGGGTGACAGGTGAAACCAGGAGATGGGGAGTGGTGAAGTAAAGATCTGAGAAATTGGTGAAAGAGATAAAGGGCTGGAGAAGGGGGAATCTGATAGGAGAGGACAGAAGGCCATGGAAGAAAGGGAAGGAGAAAGAGCACCAGAGGGAGGTGATGGGCAGGTAAGGAGATAAGGTGAGGGAGCAAAATGGGAATGGGGAATGGTGAAGTGGAGGAGTCATTACCAGAAGCAGGAGAAATTGATGTTGAGGCCATTAGGTTGGAGGCTACCCAGACGGAATAAGGAGTTGTTCCTCCAACCTGAGTGCAGCCTCATAGCGGCAGTAGAGGAGGCCATGGACCGACATGTTGGAATGGGAATGGGAAAAAGAATTAAAATTGGTGGCCACCAGTTGAAGTGCCACACCTGCCCCTGGATCTCCTCCCTCACTACCATTCGGGGCCCAAACAGTCCTTCCAGGTGAGGCGACATTTCATCTGTGAGACCCGGCCCAGATTGGGGGACCACTTCGACGAGCACCTACAGTCCAGCCAGCAGAAGACAACAGGACCTCTCGGTGGCCACCAATTGACCTGGATGAGGAAGTGGAGGGATAGGTTAGTAAATTTGCGGATGACACAACGATTGGCGGGGTTGTGGACAGTGTGAATAGCGGGACATTGATAGGATGCAAAACTGGGCTGAGAAGTGACAGATGAAGTTCAACGCAGATAAGTGAGAGGTGGTTCATTTTGGTAGGTCAAATATGATGACAGAATATAGTATGAATGGTAAGGCTCTTAGCAATATGGTGACCTTTTATCCAATATTTTCATTTAATTGTTTATTAGTCTTTCAGTCTTTATTTCAAAGTTTTAGATTTGATCATAAAGTCTTTCTTTCTTTCTTTTTTGATCGTATCCTCAAAATGGACTGCCCTGTCCTTTTTTTTTGTTTTGTTTTTTTTTAGTGTAGTGGGTTTTTTTTCTTTTCATTTAAAACCCAATGTATTTTCTTTTCTCTTCATAAACTGCTAAGAGAATTGTTATTTTCATTTTTTTGTTATATATTTTATACTAGTTTAAGAATATCTATGATCTTGACAATGTCTATCTTAACCTTGGATTATATTGTTACTGATATATATATTTGAATGAATTCTCCTCGATTGTATTTATGTTTTTTTTAAATCAATAAAAAGATTAATGAAGAAAAAGACTCTTGGCAGTGTGGGGGATCAGAGGGATCTTGGGGTCCGAGTCCACAGGACGCTCAAAGCTGCTGTGCAGTTTGGCTCTGTGATTAAGAAAGCATACAGTGTACTGACCTTCATCAACCGTGGGATTGAGTTTAGAACCAAGGGGTAATGTTGCAGCTGTATAGGACCCTGGTCATCCCACTTGGAGTATTCTGCTCAGTTCTGGTCGCCTCGCTATAGGAAGGATGTGGACACCATAGAAAGGTTGCAGAGGAGATTTACAAGGATGTTGCCTGGATTGGGGAGCATGCCTTATGAGAATAGGTTGAGTGAACTCGTCCTTTTCTTCTTGGAGCGATGGAGGATGAGAAGTGACCTGATAGAGGTGTATAAGATGATGAGAGGCATTGATTGTTTGGATAGTCAGAAGCTTTTTCCCAGCTAGCATGAGAGGGCACAGTTTTAAGGTGCTTGGAAGTAGGTACAGAGGAGATGTCAGGGCTAAGTTTTTTATGCAGAGAGTGGTGAGTGCATGGAATGGGCTGCTGGTGATGGTGGTGGAGGTGTTCTAAGAGTAAATTGCTCGGTTCTAAGAGTAAACCTAGCAATTATCGGCCTATGAGTTTGACGTCAGTGGTGGGTAAATTAATGGAAAGTATTCTTAGAGATGTATATATAATTATCTGGATAGACAGGGTCTGTTTAGGAACAGTCAACATAGATTTGTGCATGGAAGGTCATGTTTGACGAATCTTATTGAAGTTTTTGAAGAGGTTACTTGGAAAATTGACAAGGGTAAAGTGGTGGATGTTGTCTATATGGACTTCTGTAAGGCCTTTGACAAAGTTCCACACGGAAGGTTAGTTAGGAAGGTTCAATCGTTAGGTATTAATATTGAAGTAGTAAAATGGATTTAACAGTGGCTGGATGGGAGATGCCAGAGAGTAGTGGTGGATAACTGTTTGTCAGGTTGGAGGCTGGTGACTAGTGGTGTGCCTCAGGGATCTGTACTGGGTCCAATATTGTTTGTCATATACATTAATGATCTGGATGATGGAGTGGTAAATTGGATTAGTAAGTATGCAGATGATACTAAGATAGGTGGCATTGTGGATAATGAAGTGGATTTTCAAAGCTTGCAGAGAATTTGGGCCAGTTAGAAGAGTGAGCTGAAAGATGGCAGATGGAGTTTAATACTGATAAGTGTGAGGTGCTACATTTTGGTAGGACTAATCAAAACAGGACATACATGGTAAATGGTAGGGCATTGAGGAATGCAGTAGAACAGCGTGGTCTAGGAATAATAGTGCATAGTTCCCTGAAGGTGGAATCTCATGTGGATAGGATGGTGAAGAAAGCTTTTGGTATGCTGGCCTTTATAAATCCGAGCATTGAGTATAGGAGTTGGGATGTAATGTTAAAATTGTACAAGGCATTGGTGAGGCCAAATTTGGAGTCTTGTGTACAGTTCTGGTCACAAAATAGAGAGAGTACAGAGGAGATTTACTAGAATGTTACCTGGGTTTCAGCACCTAAGTTACAGAGAAAGGTTGAACAAGTTAGGTCTTTATTGTTTGGAGCATAGAAGGTTGAGGGGGGACTTGATAGAGGTATTTAAGACTATGAGTTGACGTGGATTGGCTTTTTCCATTGAGCGTAGGGGAGATCCAAACAAGAGGACATGAGTTGAGAGTTAAGGGGCAAAAGTTTAGGGGTAACACGAGTGGGAACTTCTTTTCTCAGGGAGTAGTAGCTGTGTGGAACGAGCTTCCAGTAGAAGTGGTAGAGGCAGGTACGATTTTGTCATTAAAAAAAAAATTCGATAGGTATATGGATAGGAAAGGAATGGAAGGTTATGGGCTAAGTGCAGGTAGATGGGACTAGGTGAGAGAAAGCGTTCGGCATGGACTAGAAGGGCCAAGATGGCCTGTTTCTGTGCTGTAATTGTTATATGGTTATATGGAAAGCAGGAAATTGCAGCTGAGAGGAAAAATGGATCAGCCATGATGAAATGGCAGATCAGACTTGATGGGCCAAATGGCCTAATTCTGATCTGCATCTTATGGTCTTAACCACATTCTCTACTACTCCTTTATAATCCCTCCCCAATCCTATCGCCCTCTTTCTAATCCCACACCACTTCCCCACTACCCACAACACAATTGTGTCGCGTTCTGGTTGCCTCATGATTGGAAAGGTGCAGAGGAGGTTTGTAAATGTAACTTTGCTGGATCAAATAACGACAGTACAAAAAGATCGTTACTTATCTTTCTACCCGTTTATTTCTTCAAGCTCAGCCGGCGAGTGAATTTGGACCCGACATCAGGGAGAGAACCCTTCTGACCTCCCCGGCAGTTCAACAAATTCTCTGCCTGATGTCAGAATTGTCAGAAGTTATACGGCCACCCATACAAAAGAACAATCAATTTGATAAGCATTCCAGCCAAGTCAATGGACTACTGATACCAATGAACAATCAGTTTCATAACTATTCCGGCCAAGTCAATGGACTACTGATACAAATGAACAATCAATTTGATAGACTCTCCAGCCACCTTAATTAAAGTAAGGAATATCCTACCTGGTTTGCTGAAGCCACAACATAATCACAAAGATAAGTCAAATTTGTGTTTTAATTAAGAAAGCAATGTTCTGTCTAATTTCCATCAGGTACTGCTTTTTATCAAAATCAAAAGGTGTGAAAAGCCCAGAGACGACTTCTGGGTCATCAAGGGAATGGCGGCGTAAGGAAAAGGTCTCTCGACAAAAAAGAAGATAAACTGCCCCATAATCGAATTTAGACAAATACTTAATATTGCATAACTATATTAATAAAACGGGCAAGGATGATGTCTAAGAACAAGATTAAAAAGTCGGCTCTGAAGGCTGATAAACATAAAGAGACGCATCAAGGCGACCGGCCTAGCTCCCCCACGGCAAGCCAGGACGGAGATAACGAGGGGGAATCGGTGACTCTGTCCTTGATTCTCGGAGAGATTCGCGAGTTCCGACAAGATAACAGCAAACAGCTGGAAGATATTAAAGGAGAAATAGTAAAAACTAACTTGCGGATAGATGAAGCCGAAGCGAGGATTGTTGGAATTGAAGAGAAGCTACAAAACGCAGAGGAGGTGATAGCAGAAATGCTGAAGCTGCAAGACCAGCTCCACTGGAAACTAATAGATCAAGAAGGCCGCTCCAGAAGGGAAAATGTGAGGATTTACAGAGTTCCCGAAGGAACTGAAGGTAAACCCGGATTGATGATTCCCTTCGTGGAGAAGCTACTTCGAGAGAACCTTGATATACCGGCCGCAAAAGACCTACAGATAGAAAGAGCTCACCGCGCGTTAGCACCACAGCCTCCAGCAGGCGCCCAGCCCAGATCGATTCTGGTCAGATTTCTCAGTTACAGAACGAAGGAAGAGGTGCTTAAACGGGCATGGCAAGAGAAAGGTTTCATGTGGAACAACTGTAAAATCAGTTTAGACAACGGTTACGCACCGGGGATTCTTGCCAGACGGAAGGAATATACGGAAACACGGAGAGTCCTGAAGGAAAACAACATCAGATTCCAGACCCTGTATCCAGCTCGGCTGAGACTCTTTTACGACGAAGGGACAAAAACTTACGCTACGGTGGAGGAGGCAACGTTGAACCTGGCGGACCGGGGACTACCTATTAAAGTTATCACCCAACCGGAGTCGCTACTGGAGAGGATTCGGCAGAAGTCGTGGCAGTTAGTGCGGCGAGGACGCTCCACACGAACCAGAGTGTCAAACTACAAGGGATAGCTGCAAATATTCAGCGCGAATGTACAGAGAACACAGATTAATTAAGAGAAATGACTGAAAAGAGTAAATCGGACTTAAAGGTAAAATGAAAACTGGTAACTGAAAATAAACAAGACGGAATAACTTGAATGATAGCAATATGGTCGAGACATAAATAGGAGAAAATTCTCTACGATTATTCAAACTGCTGAGGGCCCTCTAACACAGGGTGAAGATAGAGGTTATCCCTCTGAACTGAGGCGGGTCGGTGCTCAGGCCTCACTGTGGGAAGTCGGGAAAAATTTTCAAATGTTGCACGTTCAAAAATGTCAAGGGTGTGGTTATATGTCTTGGTTTACTGTTGAGAAGGGATTGCTTACTGTTTGGTTAGAAAAGGAGAGTGTTTTTTTTCTACTAGAGAAAAATGCAAACTGAATTGGTAAAAATAATTTCCTATAATGTTAATGGGGTTTTGAATCCAATTAAAAGAAATAAGATTATGTCTAAATTGAAAAAAGAGAGGGCACAAATAGCTTTCCTCCAGGAAACACATATGAGCCAATCTGAACATGGAAAATTAAAAAGAATGAGCTTTAAGCATGTATTTTATTCATCATATAAATTGAGTCACAAAAGAGGGGTAGCTACTTTAATATCAAGTACTCTTAATTATGAACATATTTCAGAGACTAAAGACAAAGAAGGACGGTTCGTAAAAATCACAGGAAGAATAGAAGGTACAGAAATAACATTGCTGAATGTTTATGCTCCTCCAGGTTGTGAATGGTCATTTTATAGACACATTTTTGACCTAATGGTCAGTTCTCAAGGGGTAGTAATTTGTGGAGGGGATTTTAATATTAGATTAAATCCTATATTAGATTCTTCAAGAATAGTTACTCAGAATAAACCTCTGACTTGGAAAGTGAATTCATTGATGGAGGAGTTGGGAATTATAGATGTCTGGAGGGAATTACACCCTACTAGTAAAGGTTATACATATTACTCTTTCCCTCATTCAGCCTATTCAAGGATAGACTATTTCTTTATCTTTAATACAGATAGACTCAGGATAAAAAACTGTAATATTGCAACAATTGATCTGTTGGATCATAGCCCAGTCTCTATGTCTCTAATCCTGGAAAGGAAAATGAGGAAAACACTATGGAGGCTAAACTCACATATACTCAATAACCCGAAAGTAATGGAGAGATTAAAGGGAGAAATCAAAGAATATCTAGACCTTAATGACACGGGAGAAACATCACCAGTGATCTTATGGGATACATTGAAAGCTGTACTGAGAGGGAAAATTATTTCCATTACCACTCACATGAAAAAAATCAATGCACAAAAATTAGCAGACCTTCAAGGAAAATTAAAACAACTTCAAGTTGTAGATAGCAACAAAAGTAATTCAAATCGAAAACAGGAAATTAGGAAATTGCAAAGTGAAATTGACGATATTTATACGTTGGAAACTCAAAGAAATTTTCTTTACCTGAGACAAAAGAATTATGAAGTAGGAGGTAAATCAGCTAGATTATTAGCATATAAATTACGAAAACAACAAGTAGACAATACAATTCATAAAATAAAGAATCCAAAGACAAAGCTTGTGGAGAGTACAATAGGGAAAATTCAAGAGAGTTTTGAAACATATTATCGAGAGCTGTACTCCCAACCCCGGGCCCCCAATGAGCCCTATATAGACAGTGTATTGAATTTTTTAGATCTACCTAAACTTACAGATTTACAAAATGAAAGTTTATTAGAACCAGTAACTGTCAAAGAACTGAACGTGGCCATCTCTAGGTTAAAGGCTGGAAAGTCCCCGGTTTCTGATGGGTTTACCTCAGAGTGGTACAAGTCCCTGAAGACACAGTTAGCCCCATTACTACTTAACACCTTTAATTGGATCTTGCAGAGAGGAGAAACTCCACCTTCCTGGAGAGAAGCGATTATTTCAGTTATTCCTAAAGAGGGTAAAGATAAACTAGAATGTGGCAATTATCGGCCAATTAGTGTTCTTAATTTAGATTACGAACTATTTACATCTATATTAGCGCGCAGATTGGAAAAGCTTTTACCTGGCCTAATCCACTTAGACCAGACTGGATTTATTCAACAAAGACAAACACAGGACAACATAAGGAGAACTCTGCACATATTAGAACAGGTTAATAAGAACGAGACAGAGACAATGGTAGTAGGATTGGACGCTGAGAAAGCTTTTGATTCGGTTAGTTGGGCATTCCTATACAGAGTGTTAGGAAGATTCGGCTTTCAAGAAAAGTTTATTAAAGTAATTCAGACTCTATATGACAGCCCTACAGCCCGAATTAAGATAAATGGGGACCTCTCTGACTCCATCTTAGAGAGAGGCACTAGACAGGGATGCCCAATTTCTCCTCTCCTTTTTGCGCTATATATTGAACCGCTTGCCCAACTAATAAGACAGAGCGAAATCGTAAAAGGTATCAAGGTGGCAGGGATTGAACAGAAAGTGGCGTTATTCGCAGATGATGTTTTGGTCTATCTGAGTGAACCAGAAAAATCATTTATAGGATTGTTTACACTGTTGGATGACTTTGGGAAAATATCAGGTTATAAAATAAATGTAAAGAAAACGCAGGTTATGTCCCTAAATTATACACCATCCAAAAAATTGCAGGATACATATGATCTTAAGTGGGAAGCTAAATCATTAAAATATTTAGGAATAACCCTGCCGAAGGATCTTTCAACACTGTCACAGGTAAATTATGGGCCATTAATCTCAGAGATAAAAGCAGATATGCATAGATGGAATCTTATCCCCTTTTTAAGTTTAAATTCAAGGATAACTACTATAAAAATGAATATTCTTCCTCGGTTATTGTATCTTTTCCGTACTTTACCGGTGGAGGTGGATGATAATCAATTCAGGGAATGGGACAAATGGATTTCCCGCTTCATTTGGCAAGGGAAGAAACCTAGAATTCGATATAACACCTTACAGTTCGGGAAGGAAGGAGGAGGTATGGTTCTTCCTTGCCTGAGAAATTATTTTTATGCCTCACAGATAACCCCTCTGTTATATTGGTGTAATAGGGAATATAAGGCTAGATGGAAGGAAATAGAATTTGGATTAGTTGACAGTTTTCCTCTTCAGGCCTCAATAGCTGACAAAGGATTGATGGCCCAGTTGGAAAAATTTAAAAACGCTTGGATAAATCTTACATTAAAAGTATGGCAGAAGGTGGTTAATTCATGTGGAATTAATAACATGTTAAAACTCTTTAGATGGTGTGCATATGATACCGAATTCCTTCCCAATAGAGGAGATAAAAGATTTGAGCTATGGATAAAGAAAGGTCTTACAACCTACCTCTCATTTATAGATAAAAGAGTATTACAAAGTTTCCAAATCCTGCAGGACACACATCGCCTAGAACATAATGACTTTTTTTGGTACCTTCAAGTACGAAACTATGTTAACCAGAGTTGTAGATATACAGACCTATCAACAGTAGAATTAGAATTTTTCAAGATTCTGAATTCGGCTTGCAGTTCAATACCTAGTAAATCAGTTTCTCGATTATATAATGCACTCTCCCATGCTAAAAATGTAAATACACTGTATATTAAAGAGAAGTGGGAGAAAGAAGCGGGGTTGGTACTTTCAGAGGAGGCTTGGGAGAAAATCTGCAGCTTTCAATGGTCCTCGACTAATTCTTTGACTTGGAGAGAACATTGTTGGAAAAACATTATAAGATACTTCAAGACCCCATATCAGGAAAAATATAAAGATACAAATGTGATGTGCTGGAGAAGGTGCGGCTCCAAGGAGGCAAATCATTTTCATATTTTTTGGGATTGCCCTAAATTAAGTCTATTTTGGGAAGGTATTCATAGAACATTAGTTAAGGTACTTGGGTCCCAGATACTTCTGAACTTTGAGACGCTCTATTTGGGGCATGTATTGTTTCTTGAACAGAAGGAAGATATAAAGTTGCTGCAGGCCCTCTTAGCGGCAAGTAAGAAATCAATCACTAGAAAATGGCTAAATCCAATACCACCTACATTAGAAGATTGGTACGAAATTATCTTGGAAATATTTAAAATGGAAAAGTTGACTTACTCCCTGAGAACTCAAAAAGAAAAATTTTATCAAATCTGGAATAAATGGATTGAATATATAACCCCAATGTGAGTAGACTTTAGATGACTCTCCTAATGATTTATACTGCTCTTCTCATCAACACAGTAATATTGCTAACGTAAGCACCCCTAGTCTAAGTGTTTGTTTTTTTTGTTTTCTTTTGGAAAATAGAAAATTAACATAAGTAAAGGGAAAGATTTGGGAAAGGGATAAAAAAATGAAAAAATTAAGTAAATAAGTACATAGGGATTGGATAATTATGTCTGCCGGCAGGAGCAAGCATGAACAAATTAGGATATAAACACCTACAATGGTTGATACATAGGCTTATATACAACATTTTGGACCAGTGGAAATGGTCCAGAAGGGTTATATGGAAACTATTATTACCATTTTTCTTAACAACTAATTCCATTACTTAGCCTAATAGGTTAGATTTACCACAGTACATAATTATCTATTTAAATGTTTATTTTCCTTTTATATCATCTCAATGTGTACTTAAGAATGTATAAATAATTGTAGTTTTATACATATAAAAAAATGGAAAAGGTTATATTTGTGAAAAAAGTACATGATATTTGTGAATTCCTTACCCAAATAAAAATAAAATTAAAAAAAAAAGAAAAGCCCAGAGACATCTTATGTGGATCTGGGTGAACTTTAACCCTTACCTTGCTCCAAAGAAAGCAGCTGTGAGACATTATTCAAACACACTGCAGTCACAGACATAGTCAGTACTGAATCCATTGTTTACAGCGATCTGAGAATCCCCCATTCCCTTAAACTTTATCAGGTTTACCAGGATGCTGCCCAGATCAGAGAGCATGTCTTTATGGGAATGGGTGAACGAGTTAGGGCTTTTCTTTTTGGAGCGAAGGAGGGTGAGAGGTGACTTGACGAAGGAGATGAAAAAGGCATAGATCAAATGGGCAGTCAGAGACTTTTTCCCAGGTTGGAAGTGGCTAATGGGGAAGGGGGGCATCATTTTAAGGTAATTGGAGGAAAGTATAGGGGGGATGTCAGCAGTAAATTCTTCACACAGAGAGTAGTGTGTGCATGGAACACCCTGCCAGGGGTGGTGGTAGAGGCAGATACATTAGGGACATTAAAGAGACTGTTAGATAGGCACATGGATGATAGAAGAATGGAGGGCTCTGTGGAAGGGAAAGGTTAAGTTGACCTTAAAGTAGGTTAAAGATTAGCACCATATCGTGGGGTGAAGGGCCTGTACTGTGCTGTCAGGTTCTATGTTCTCTCTCTCCACAGCTATATATTCTTACCATCATTAAGGACCCCCACCACCCAGGACATGCCCTCTTCTCATTGCTACCATCAGGGAGGAGGTACAGGAGCCTGAAGACCCACAGTCAACGATTCAGGAACAGCTTCTTCCCCTGTGCCATCGGATTTCAGAATGGACATTGAGCCCAGGAACACCACCTCACTGTTTCTTGCAGTCTTTTTGCACTACTCATTCAGTTTAATTTTTAGTATGTTTCCTATTGCAACTTACAGTGTTTTTATGTCGCAAGTTTCACAACAACTTTCCCAATATATGTCAATGATGTGAAACCTGATTCTGATCAAGTGTGGTGATTCATCACTGGTGATACGGAACAGAATCAGAATTTGGTTCATATCACTGGGGTACGTGGTGAAACTTGTTACGTGGTAGCGGTACAATGTAATACATAATAATCAAAACTGTGAATTACTGTATAAATATATATAACAGTTAAATTAATTAAGTAGTGCAAAAAGAGGGGGAGCAAATTAGTGAGCTCGTGTCCATTCATAAACCTGATGGCTGAGGGGAAGGAGCTGTTCCTGAATTGTTGCGTTTGTGCCTTCAGGCTCCTGTACCTCCCCACTGATGGTTGCAGTGAGAAGAGGGCATGCCCTGGGCGATGGGGGCCCTTGATGGTGGAGGCTGTCTTTTTGAGGCATCGCTCCTTGAAGATGCCCTGGATGCTGGGGAGGTTAGTGCTCATGATGGAGCTGACTGAGTTCACAACTTTCTGTAGCTCCTTTCGGTCCTGTGCAGTGCCCACTCCCCCACCATACCAGATGGTGATGCAGCCGATTAGAATGCTCTCCATGGTACATCTGTAGAGATTTGCAAGTGTCTTTGCAGACCTACTAAATCACCTCAGCCTCCTCATGATATATAGCTGATGTTGTACCTTCTTTGTAACTGCATCGATATCCTCAGAGATGTTGACACCCAGGAACATGAAATTGCTCACTCTCTCCACTTCTGATCCCTCTGTGGTGATGAGCAGCGAGCTAAACGGACCTTCCAGCTCGGAGGAGGCTCGGCAGGTGAAGCTAATGACTCAAATTATCAGCTGATATAAGCAAGGCTCGCCCTCGGGGAGCGGCCTTGTCGAGGGAAGTGCCTTGTGAGAAAAGTGCGAGTCTTTGGCTCGGGAGTCTTCGGCGAGGAGGCTGAGAGTGGAGACTACGCCACAGTTGGACAGGGTGAGAAGTGGTGAAGAGATGACCGCTAGGCTGATTCAGTGTGCTGCGTGCATGATGTGGGAAGTCAGGGACACTGATAGTGCCTCTGGCTCCTGCAGCTGTGGAAAATGTGTCCAGATTCAGCTTCTGAAGGACCTTGTTGCAGCACTGGAGAGGAAACTGGATGACATTAGGTTCATCTGGGAGAACGAAAGTTTTCTGGACAGGACCTACAGTTAGATCGTTACACCCAGGATACTGGAAGAGAGAAGGGGAACAAAAATGAGCCAGGAAAGGATGCTTGAAGTACAGGAGACCCCAGGAGATGTGCCTCTCGTAAACAGGTTCTCCCTCTTGGAAGCTGTCGGGACAGAAGACAGTGCCAGTCTAAGAAGCAGACGGGTCTGCGAGTCAACAATTGGCGCTGAGGTCCCAGGAGACAGATGTCAGGCAGAGCCGTGGTAGTAGGGGACTCCATAGTGAGAGGTACAGAAAGGGGTTTCTGTGGCAACAGGCAAGATTTAAGGATGGTGTGTTGCCTCCCTGGTGCCAGGATCCAGGATGTCATGGACCGATTGCAGGGAAGCCTCAAGAGTGGTGAACATCCGGAAGTGGTGGTGCATGTGGGCACAAATGACGTAGGGAAGAAGAGGAAAGACATTCTACAGCGTAACTTCAGAGAACTCGGAAGAAGGCTGAAAAGCAGGACTTCCAGGGTGGTTATCTCCATTTGCTTCCTGTTCCCCGTGCTGGAGTGGTCAAGAACAGGGAGATCATGGATCTGAATGGCTGAGGGACTGGTGCAGGAAGCAAGGATTTACATTCTTGGACCACTGGGGTATGTTTCGGGGTAAGGATGAATTGTACAAAAGGGATGGGTTGCACCTTAATAAGCGGGGCACCAGCGTTCTGGCAGACAGGTTTGCCTCTGCAACATGGGTGTGTTTAAACTAAGTAGTGGGGGGCAGGGGACGAACTGGAAACATAAGGATGGAGATAAAGGGAAAATGAGAATAAGAAAAGTTAAGAAAGACAGCAGAATCAACAGAGCAGGAAGCTCAAGAAGGGATCGTACAGTATGGCCAAGTGAAATAGGAATTGATATGGGAGGTGAGGGGAGTAATGAATTAAAGGTATTGTATATGAATGCACGGAGCATAAGAAATAAAGTGGATGAGCTTGAGGCTCAGTTGGAAATTGGTAAGTATGATGTTGTGGGAATAACAGAGACATGGCTTCAAGTGGACAGGGCCTGGGAAATGAATATTCAAGGGTATATGTCCTATCGAAAGGACAGACTGATGGGCAGAGGGGGTGGGGTTGCTCTGTTGGTGAGGAATGATATTCAGTCCCTTGCGAGGGGGGACATAGAATCGGGAGATGTAGAGTCAGTATGGATAGAACTGAGAAATTCTAAGGGTAGAAAGACCCGAATGGGAGTTATCTACAGGCCCCCAAACAGTAGTCTGGATGTAGGGTGTCAGTTGAATCAAGAGTTAAAGTTGGCATGTCGCAAGGGTAATGCTACAGTTGTTATGGGGGACTTCAACATGCAGGTAGACTGGAGGAATCAAGATGGTACTGGAGTTTGTGGAGATGGATTCTTAGAACAGCTTGTACTGGAGCCTACCAGAGAGAACGCAATTCTAGATTTAGTGTTGTGCAATGAACCGGATTTGATCAGGGACCTCGAGGTAAAGGAGCCATTAGGAGGTAGTGACCATAATATGCTAAGTTTTATAGACAATAGACAATAGGTGCAGAAGTAGACTATTCGGCCCTTCGAGCCTGCACCGCCATTCTGAGATCATGGCTGATCATCTACTATCAATACCCGGTTCCGACCTTGTCCCCATTACCCTTGATTCCCCTATCCATAAGATACCTATCTAGCTCCTTCTTGAAAGCATCCAGAGAATTGGCCTCCACTGCCTTCTGAGGCAGCGCGTTCCACACCTCCACAACTCTCTGGGAGTAGAAGTTCCTCCTCAACTCTGTCCTAAATGACCTACCCCTTATTCTTAAACCATGCCCTCTGGTACTGGACTCTCCCGCATCTGGAACATATTTCCTGCCTCTATCTTGTCCAATCCCTTAATAATCTTATATGTCTCAATCAGATCCCCCCTCAATCTCCTCAATTCCAGCGTGTACAAGCCCAGTCTCTCTAACCTCTCTGCATAAGACAGTCTGGACATCCCAGGAATTAACCTAGTGAACCTACGCTGCACCTCCTCCACAGCCAGGATGTCCTTCCTTAACCCTGGAGACCAAAACTGCACACAATACTCCAGGTGTAGTCTCACCAGGGCCCTGTACAAATGCAAAAGGATTTCCTTGCTCTTGTACTCAATTTCCTTTCTAATAAAGGCCAACATTCCATTAGCCTTCTTCACTGCCTGCTGCACTTGCTCATTCACCTTCAGAGACTGATGAACAAGTACTCCTAGATCTCTTTGTATTTCTCCCTTACCTAACCCCACACCATTCAGATAATAATCTGCCTTCCTGTTCTTGCTCCCAAAGTGACTAACCTCACACGTATTCACATTAAACGCTATCTGCCAAGTTTCTGCCCACTCACCCAGCCTATCCAAGTCACCTTGAATTCTCCTAACATCCACATCACACGTCACACTGCCACCCAGCTTAGTATCATCAGCAAAGCTGATGTTATTCACAATGCCTTCCTCTAAATCATTGACGTAAATTGTAACAGCTGTGGTCCCAATACCGAGCCCTGTGGCACCCCACTAGTCACCACCTGCCATTCCGAGAAACACCCATTCACTGCTACCCTTTGCTTTCTATCTGCCAACCAGTTTTCTATCCATGTCAATATTCTCCCCCCAATGCCATGAGCTCTGATTTTACCCACCAGTCTCCTATGTGGTACCTTATCAAATGCTTTCTGAAAGTCAAGGTACACCACATCCACTGGATCTCCCGCATCTATCTTCCTGGTTACATCCTCGAAAATCTCCAATAGATTAGTCAAGCATGATTTGCCCTTGGTAAATCCATGCTGGCTCGGCCCAATCCTATCACTGCTATCAAGATATGCCGCTCTTTCATCTTTAATAATGGACTCTAGCATCTTCCCCACTATGGATGTTAGGCTAACAGGGTGATAGTTCTCTGTTTTCTCCCTCCCTCCTTTCTTAAAAAGTGGGATAACATTAGCCATTCGCCAATCCTCAGGAACTGATCCTGAATCTAAGGAATATTGGAAAATGATCACCAATGCATCTGCAATTTCCAGAGCCACCTCCCTCTACAATTTGAGAGGGAGAAAGGAAACTCAGAAGTGTCAGTATTACATTTGAACAAAGGGAACTATGGTGCTGTGAGGGAGGATCTGGCCAAAGTTCAATGGAACAATACTCTAGCAGGGATGACAGTGGAACAGCAATGGCAAGTGTTTCTGGGAATAAAGCGGAAGATGCAGGATCAGTTCATTCCAAAGAGGAAGAAAGATCTTAAGGGGAGTAAGGGGAGGCCGTGGCTGACAAGGGAAGTAATGGACAGTATAAAAAAAAAAGAGAAGAAGTATAACATAGCAAAGATAAGTGCAAAGCCGGAGGATTGGGAAACTTTTAAAGAGCAACAGAAGGTAACAAAAAAGGCAATACGCGGAGAAAAATGAGGTACGAAGGTAAACTAGCTAAGAATATAAAGGAGGATAGTAAAAGCTTCTTTAGGTATGTGAAAAGGAAAAAAAATAGTTAAGACCAAAATTGGGCCCTTGAAGACAGAAGCGGGTGAATTTATCATGGGGAACAGGAAATGGCAGACGAGTTGAACAGGTACTTTGGATCTGTCTTCACTAGGGAAGGCACAAACAATCTCCCAGATGTAATAGTGGCCAAAGGACCTAGGGTAATGGATGAATTGAGGGAAATTTATATTAGGCATGAAATGGTGTTGGATAGGCTGTTGGGTCTGAAGGTTGATAAGTCCCCGGAACCTGATGGTCTGCATCCCAGGGTACTTAATGAGGTGGCTTTAGAAATCGTGGACGCACTGGTAATCATTTTCCAATGTTCTATAGATTCAGGATCAGTTCCTGTGGATTGGAGGGTGGCTAATGTTGTCCCTCTCTTCAAGAAGGGAGGAAGAGAGAAAACAGGGAATTATAGACTGGTTAGCCTGACGTCGGTGGTGGGAAAGATGCTGGAGTCAATTATAAAAGATAAAATTACGACACATCTGGATAGCAGTAACAGGATTGGTCCAAGTCAGCATGGATTTACGAAGGGGAAATTGTGCTTGACTAATCTTCTGGAATTTTTTCAGGGTGTAACTATGAAAATGGACAAGGGAGAGCCAGTGTACCTGGACTTTCAGAAAGCCTTTGATAAGGTCCCACATAGGAGATTAGCGGGCAAAATTAGAGCACATGGTATTGGGGGTAGGGTACTGACAGGGATAGAAAATTGGTTGGCAGACTCGAAACAAAGAGTAGGGATTAATGGGTCCCTTTCAGAATGGCAGGCAGTGACTAGCGGGGTACCACAAGGCTCGGTGCTGGGACCGCAGCTATTTACAATATACATTAATGATTTAGATGAAGGGATTAAAGGTAACATTAGCAAATTTGCAGATGACACAAAGCTGGGTGGCAGTGTGAAATGTGCGGAGGATGTTGAGATAATGCAGGACGACTTGGATAGGTTGGGTGTGTGGGCAGATGCAGTTTAATGTGGATAAATATGAGGTTATCCACTTTGGTGGCAAGAACAGGAAGGCAGATTACTATTTGAATGGTGTCAAGTTAGGAAAACGGGAAGCACAACGAGATCTAGGTGTTCTTGTACATCAGTCACTGAAAGCAAGCATGCAAGTACAGCAGGCAGTGAAGAAAGCTAATGGCATGCTGGCCTTCATAACAAGGGGAATTGAATATAAGAGCAAAGAGGTCCTTCTGCAGCTGTACAGGGCCCTGGTGAGACCACACCTGGAGTGCTGTGTGCAGTTTTGGTCTCCAAATTTGAGGAAGGACATTCTTGCTATTGAGGGAGTGCAGCGTAGGTTCACAAGGTTAACTCCCGGGATGGCAGGAATGTCATATGTTGAAAGACTGGAGCGACTGGGCTTGTATACTCTGGAATTTAGAAAGCTGAGAGGGGATCTTATTGAAACATATAAGGTTATTAAGGGATTGGACACGCTGGAGGCAGGAAGCACGTTCCCGCTGATGGGTGAGTCCAGAACCAGGGGCCACAGTTTAAGAATAAGGGGTAGGCCATTTAGAACGGAGTTGAGGAAAAACTTTTTCACCCAGAGAGTGGTGGATATATGGAATGCTTGGCCCCAGAAGGCTCTGGAGGCCAAGTCTCTGGATGCTTTCAAGAAAGAGATGGTTAGAGCTCTTAAAGATATCAGAATCAAAGGTTATGGGGATAAGGCAAGAACTGGATACTGATTGTGGATGATTGGCCATGATCACAGTGAATGGCGGTGCTGGCTCGAAGGGCCGAATGGCCTACTCCTGCACCTATTGTCTATTGTCTATTAATGATTTAATCTACGAGATGTAGATGATTTCAACTGAGCTGACATCTTGTAGATGATTTACAGCTCAGCTCAAAGAGACATCTCAGCTCAATCAGGGTTGGGAATTAAATATCAGGTAATACGGTAGGATAGGCAGGAAGGTAAGGGAGGTGGGGTAGCGCTCTTAATTAAGGATGAGATCAGGGCAACAGTGAGAGACGATATAAGATCTTTTAAGAAGCAGAATGTTGAATCCACCTAGGTAGAAATTAAGGAACAGTAAGGGAAAAAAAATCACTGGTGGGAGTTGTCCATCAGCCACCGAATAATAACATTACAGTGGCACAGGCAATAAACAGAAATATCTCAGGCACGGAAGAATGGAACAGCAGTTATCATGGGAGACTAACTTGCACAAAGATTGGGTGAATCAAGTTGATCAAGACAGTCTTGAGGAGGACTTCATAGAATGCATAAATGATGGCTTTCTTGAACAGCATGTTACTTAACCTACAAGAGAATCTGTTATCTTAGATCTGGTCCTGTGCAATAAGACAGGTAAAACTAGTGATCTTGTAGTTAGGGATCCTCTTGGAAAGATTGATCACAGTATGATTTAGTTTCCCATACAAATGGAGGGTGCAAAAGTTTGATATAGAACTAGTGTATTATGTCTAAACAATGGAGACTACAATGAAATGAGGAAGGATTTGGCTAGTGTCGACTGGGAACACAGGCTATATAGTGGGACTATTGAGGAACAGTGGAAGACTTTCAAAGAGATTTTTCATGGTGCTCAATAAAAGTATATTCCAGTAAAAAGCAAGGACAGTAAGGGTGGGGAGAGCCAGTCTTGGATGACTAAGGATATAAAAGAAGGCGTCAAACTAAACACTTGTGAATAGAAAGCCTCCAAGAGTAGTGGGAAACTGGAAGACTGGGAAAACTTTAAAGAGCAACAAAGGACCATGAAGTAAGTAATAAAGAAAGGGAATAAAGAAAGAAAATAAAGAAAATATAAAAACTGAGAGTAAAATTTTTATAATTATATAAAGTGGAAAAGGGTGGCTAAAGTGAACGTAGGTTCCTTGGAGGATGAGAAGTGGGAATTGATATTGGGCAACGAGGAAATGGCAGAAGCTTTGAATGACTATTTTGTGTTGGTCTTCACGGGGGAGGACATGTTTAACATGAAAAGAGAGATGTTATGGAAGTGATGGGAGGTGAAGACCTCGATACAATAGCTATCATTAAAGAGGTAGTGCTGAGCAAACTTGTGGGCCTGAAGATACATAAGCCCTCTGGTCCTGATGGAATGCATCCTGGTGTCCTAAAAGAGATGGCAGAAGTTATAGTAGAGGCTTTGGTGAGAATCCACTAAAATTCTCTGGATTCTGGGCAGGTTCTGGTGGATGAGGAGACAACGAATGTCACGCCACTGTTCAAAAAATGATGTAGGCAAAAGCAGGTAACTATAGATCAGTAAGTTTAACATCTGTCGTTCGGAAAATGCTTGAAGCTATCATTAAAGAAGAAATAGCAAGACATCTGGCAAGAAATGGATACATCAGGCAGATGCAGCATGGATTCAGCAAAGGGAGATCCTGTTTGAGAAACTTACTGGAGTCCTTTGAGCTTATAATGAGCGCAGTGGATACAGGAGAACAGATGGACGTTACTTACTTGGATTTCTGGAAGGTGTTTGATAAGGTGCTGCATAAAAGACTTATCCATAAGATAAGGATGCAAGGAGTTGGGGTGATGTATTAGCATGGATACAGGATTGGTTAACTGAAAGAAAGCAGAGTTGGGATACATGGGTGTTACACTGGCTGGCAATCAGTGGTGAGCAGTGGTGCCATATGGGTCGGTGCTGGGCCTGCAACTGTTCACGATATATATTAACGATCTCGAAGAGGGAATCGAGTGTAGTGTATCTAAGTTTGCTGATGATACCAAACTGAGTGGAAAAGTAAATTGTGCAGAAGATACAGAGCGGTACGTATAGATAGGTTAGGTGAGTCGGCAAGGCTCTGGCAGATGGAGTACAATGTTGGTAAATGCGAGGTCATCTACTTTGGAAGGAAAACTGGAAGAGCAGATTATTATTTAAACGGTAAAAATTTCCATCATGCTGCTGTGCTGAGGGACTTGGGAGTAATTATGCATGAGTCACAAAAGGTTGGTTTGCAGGTGCAGCAGGCTATCATGAAAGCAAGTGGAATGTTGGTCTTCATTACTAGAGGGACTGAATTGAAGAGCAGGAAGGTTATGCTGCAACTCTACAGGGGACTGGTGAGGCTGCACCGGGAGTACTGCAGGCAGTTCTGGTCTCCTTACTTGAGGAAGGATATACTGGCTTTGGAGGCGGTGCAGAGGAGGTTCACCAGGTTGATTCCAGAGATGTGGAGTTTAGACGATGAGGAGAGATTGAGTAGCCTGGGACTGTACTCGCTGGAATTCAGAAGAATGAGAGGAGACCGTATAGAAACATACAAAATTATGAAGGAGATAGATCAGATAGAGGCAAGAAAATTGTTTCCACTGGTAGGTGAGACTAGAACTAGGGGACGTAGCCTCAAGATTTGGGGGAAGTGATTTAGGATGGAGATGAGGAGGAACTGCTTTTCCCAGAGGGTGGTGAATCTGTGGAATTCTCTGCCCAATGAAGCAGTGGAAGCTACCTCAGTAAATATATTTAAGACAAGGTTGGATAGATTTTTGCACAGTAGGGAAATTAGTCATAGTCATACTTTATTGATCCCAGGGGAAATTGGTTTTCGTTACAGTTGCACCATAAATAATAAATAGTAATAAAACCATAAATAGTTAAGTAGTAATATGTAAATTACGCCAGGAAATAAGTCCAGGACCAGCCTATTGGCTCAGGGTGTCTGACCCTCCAAGGGAAGAGTTGTAAAGTTTGATGGCCACAGGCAGGAATGACTTCCTATGACGCTCTGTGTTGCATCTCGGTGGAATGAGTCTCTGGCTGAATGTACTCCTGTGCCCAAGCAGTACATTATGCAGTGGATGGGAGACATTGTCCAAGATGGCATGCAACTTGGACAGCATCTTCTTTTCAGACACCACCATCAGAGAGTCCAGTTCCATCCCAACAACATCACTGGCCTTACGAATGAGTTTGTTGATTCTGTTGGTGTCTGCTACCCTCAGCCTGCTGCCCCAGCATACAACAGCAAACATGATCGCACTGGCCACCACAGACTCGTAGAACATCCGCAGCATCGTCCAGCCGATGCTAAAGGACCTCAGTCTCCTCAGAAAGTAGAGACGGCTCTGACCCTTCTTGTAGACAGCCTCAGTGTTCTTTGACCAGTCCAGTTTATTGTCAATTCGTATCTCCAGGTATTTGCAATCCTCCACCATGTCGACACTGACCCCCTGGATGGAAACAGGGGTCACCGGTACATTAGCTCTCCTCAGGTCTACCACCAGCCACTTAGTCTTTTTCACATTAAGCTGCAGATAATTCTGCTCACACCATGTGACAAAGTTTCCTACCATAGCCCTGTACTCAGCCTCATCTCCCTTTCTGATGCATCCAACTATGGCAGAGTCATCAGAAAACTTCTGAAGATGACAAGACTCTGTGCAGTAGTTGAAGTCCGAGGTGTAAATGGTGAAGAGAAAGGGAGACAAGACAGTCCCCTGTGGAGCCCCAGTGCTGCTGATCACTCTGTCGGACACACAGTGTTGCAAGCACATGTACTATGGTCTGCCAGTCAGGTAGTCAAGAATCCATGACACCAGGAAAGCATCCACCTGCATCGCTGTCAGCTTCTCCCCCAGCAGAGCAGGGCGGATGGTGTTGAATGCACTGGAGAAGTCAAAAAACATGACCCTCACAGTGCTCGCTGGCTTGTCTAGGTGGGTGTAGACACAGTGCAGCAGGTAGACGATGGCATCCTCAACTCCTAGTTGGGGCTGGTAGGCGAACTGGAGGGGACCTGAGTGTGGCCTGACTATAGGCCAGAGCAGCTCCGGAACAAGTCTCTCCAGGGTCTTCATGATGTGGGAGGTCAAAGCCACCGGTCTATAGTCATTGAGGCCGCTGGGTTCTTGGGAAAAGGCAGGTAGGTGGAGATGAGTCGATGGCCAGATCAGCCATGATCTTATTAAATGGTGGAGTAGGCTTGATGGGCCAGATGGGCCAGATGGCCTACTCCTGTTCCTTTTTCCTATTTCTTATGTTCCTATGTAGGAGGTGGCAGTCTGGTGCTTATGGTCTTACTCCAAGGCATGACTGATGAGAAATTTCCACTTTGTATCAGGTGCTGTTCTGGTCTCGGGGGCCCATCTATGTTCTCCTGAATATCAGGCAGCTTTTTGTGTCGGGCATAGAATGGAACCGAGATATGAGGACATGAGTTCAGTGGGGCAGTAGCAGGCAGAGGCAACAGGCCTACCCAGAGAGTTCGCTCTGTGGATCTTTGGTCGGAGGTAGAAGCGAGCAGTGCAGGGTAAGGGAACTATGAGTTTGGTAACAGTGGTTGGGAGCTCTCCAGAGTGGATGAAGTCAGTGATGTGTCGGAGACAGTTTTCTGATGGTGTGGGGTGGGGTCCTCCTCGAGGGGTAGGTGTGAGGAAGTGTCTGAGAGCCGCCGCCTGGCCTCAGCAAAGTAGAGGTCAGTGGGCCACACTACAACAGCATCCCATTCCCCTGCCAGTTTGATGGTCAGGTTGGGATTGGTGCGGGGAGAGTAGAGGGCAGTGCGTTCAGTGGAGGAGTGAAGCAGTGATGAAGTCGAGATGGTTGATGTCCCGTCAGCAATTCGAGATCAGAAGATCTACCCTCCCTCCTTGTCACCACTCCAAGCCCACTGCCAACATTGAGAGTGCCAACTTACCATAGGGATTGAAACATCAAGTCCTAGTAGCTGTACTACTAATGGAGAGCATTCTAACCGGCTGCATCACTGGTCTGGTATGGAGGGGCCACTGCACAGGATTGGAAACAACTGCGGATAGTTGCAAACTCAGCCGGCTCCGACACAGGAAATAGCCCACCCTCTCCCCCTCAGCATCAAGGACATCTTCAAAAGGTGATGCCTCAGAAAGTCGGCATCCATTATGAAGGACCCCCCATCACCCAGGACATGCCCTCTTCTCATTGCTACCATCAGGGAGGAGGAACTGGAGCCTGAAGACACACACCCAATGATTCAGGAACAGCTTCTTCCCTTCTGCCATCAGGGAGGAGGTACAGGAGCCTGAAGACACACACTCAGCGATTCAGGAACAGTTTCTTCCCCTCTGCCATCAGGGAAGAGGTACAGGAGCCTGAAGACACACACCCAATGATTCAGGAACAGCTTCTTCCCCTCTTCCATCAGATTTCTGAATGGACACTGAACCCATGAACACCATCTCGCTGCTTTCTTTGCTCTCATTTTGCACTCTTTAAATTTTGTATCAAGATCAGGTTTAACATCACTGGCATACGTCATGAAGTTTGTTAACTTTGCGGGAGTGGCACAATGCAATAACAAGCAAATTACAGCAAGTATATGTACAGTATATTAAATAGATAAATTTAGATAAGTAGTGCAAAAAACAGAAAATTTACAAAAAAAAGTGATGAGTTCATGGGTTGAATATCCATTTTGAAAACTGTGTGTATAAGCTATCTTATGTTTTTATACTTATTCCGTTTTTTTTTTAAATTACAGTGTTCTTTATCTTATTGTGTTGGTTATCTTGTGTTTTTTTTTGTCCTGTATCAGATCTGGAGTAACATTTATTTTGTTCTCCTTTACACTTGACATTAACCAATTGTGGACTTCTCCTGTGTTCCGAGAATCAATCAGTAACTTCACTGAGGAACTGAATCGACTCGCAGCATCTAAGGTCCCTCTTTTGGGCAACACTCTACGAGCAAGCTGGGTGCATCAGAAGCTTTCAAACTCCTCTTACCTTCGAACATTCCTTGCTGCTGGCTTTCCACCTGACCGGCCTCCTTCGGGAGAGGAGCCCAAACAAACGTGCGGTAATCTCCAGCTGTACTCCATCCAACCTGCAGCAAAACGGAAGGATAGCTAAAAGCCAAAGAGCTGTGCAGGCAGATCACAAAACTACAAGACATAAAGCACTGTGCAAAAGGCTCAGGTATATAGTGGGGTGCCCAAGACTTTTACACAGTACTGTACTAAATTTATGTATCACACAGAATCAGGTTTATTATCACCGGCATGTGTCGTGTAATTTATCCAATTAGCAGCGACCGTTCAATGCAATGTAGAAGAAAAAAAGAAAAATAAATAAGTAAATCAATTACAGTATATGCATGTTGAATAGATTGTGCAGAAACAGAAATAATATAGATTAAAAAAGCGAGGTAGTGTCCAAGGGTTCAATGTCCATTTGGGAATCAGATGGCAGAGAGAAAGAAGCTGTTCCTGAAACGCTGAGTGTGTGCTGTCAGGCTTCTGTCCCTCCTACCTGATTGTAACAGTGAGAAAAGGGCATGCCCTGGGTGCTGGAGGTCCTTAATAATTGACGCTGCCTTTCTGAGACACCGCTCCTTGAAGATGCCCTGGGTACTTTGTAGACTAGTACCCAAAATGGAGCTGACTAGATTCACCACCCTCCGCAGCTTCTTTCGGTCCTATGCAGTAGCCCCCATCTCCCCCCACCCCTATATCTGACAGTGTCAGAATGCTCTCCACGGAAGTTTTCGAGTGCATTTGTTGACATATCAAATCTCTTCAAACTCCTACTCTGTAGTTCTCAATTCTGTACTGCTGCCATGAAGAATAAAATTTCACAACATTTGTGAGTGACAATAAACCTGATTCTGATGTGGGTATCTATTGTGGACTGAGAGTAGAAGGGGGCAGGGAAAGGGGAATCATGGTTGGGAAAAGGGAAAGGGAGAGGGGAGGGAGCGGGAAGCACCAGAGGGACATTCTGTAATGATCAATAAACCAATTGTTTGGAATCAGATGACCTTGCCTGGTCTCTCAGGGCTGGGTGTGTTTGCACCTGCCTCTGGCACTCCTTCTCTGCCACCTGTCCCACACCCCTCCCGCAGTGCTCCGTCCTCGCCATTCCCAATGTCCTTTACTCCCATTGGATTTACAAGCTCACTCTCCGCTCCACATTGACAAATACAGTACTGTGTAAAAGTCTTGGGCACCCTACCCATATACAGTACATATGTATATACCTACAACTCTTGCGCTGTACTGTAGTTAAGCAGCATTTGTAAAAAAAGACAAAACTAGTCAATCTAGATTATTTCATCCTCTCCCCTCCCATCAGACAGATGGATAAAGTGCCACCCGGTTCCAGGTTAGTTTTTAATCTGCTGTTATAGGACTACTGAACGATCCCCGAACAGGATAACATAGACTCTTAACCTCACAATGTACCTCATTGTAACTATTTACTTTATTATCCGCTGGCGTTGCAATTTCTGAGTAACTGTAATATATTCTGCACTCCGTTATTGTCTTCCCTCAAGTGTTGTGTTGGAATGAAATAATCTCTGCGGAGGGCACACGAAGCAAGTATTTTCACTGTCTCTTAGTTCATTGGCTATGGGCCACGTCGCCTGACATCATCACGCGCCGTGTTGCATGACGTGGGCGATCACGGTCTTTCCATGACCATGATTGTTCTTGGCAAATTTTTCTACAGAAGTGGTTTGCCATTGCCTTCTTCTGGCCAGTGTCTTTACAAGACAGGTGACCTCACCCCAGCCACATTATCAATACTCTTCAGAGATTGTCCACCTGGCATCGGTGGTCACATAACCAGAACTTGTGATCTGCACCAGCTGCTCATACAACCATCCATCACCTGCTCCCATGCTTTCATGTGACCCTGATCGGGGAGTGGGGGCTATGCGGGTGCTACATCTTGCCCAAGGGTGACCAGCAGGCCATCAGAGGGAAGCAGTGCCTCACACCTCCTTTGGTAGAGATTCATCTCCACCCTGCCACCCACATGACCCTCAGTACATGTGACTATAGTAAGGGGTGGGACTCCACGGTAGCGTAGTGGTTCGCGTGAGGCCATTACAGCTCAGGGCATTGGGACTGGTGTTAAAATCCTGTATCCTCAGTCAGCACGTTTGTGTGGTCTTCCTGTGTGCTCGTGGGTTTCCCCTTGGTGCTCCGGGTCCCTCACACAGAACAAAGACGGGTAGGTTAATAAGTTAATTCCCATTCCCGCATGTCGATCCGTGGCCTCCTCTCGTGCCAAGATGAGGCCACCCTCAGGGTGGGGGAGCCCCAACACTCATATTCCATCTGGGTAGCCTCCAACCTGATGGTATGAACATTGATTTCTCCCTCCGGTGAACAAAATCACCCCCCCCCACCATTCCCGGCTCGACCTTTCACCCCCCCCACCATTCCTGGCTCTGACCTTCCACTTCTTCTCAGCTGCCTTCCCTTTCTCCAATGGTCCACTCTCCATTTCCAGTCAGACTCTTCCTTCTCTAGCCCCCTTGACCCTTCCCACCCATCTGGCTTCACCTAGACCCTTCCAGTTAGCCTCTCCCCCCTCCCTCCCACCCCCACCATTTTATTCAGGCATCGTCCCCCTTCCTTCTCAGTCCTGAAGACGACTCTCCGCCCAAAGCATCACCAGTTTTACTCCTTTCCATGGGTGCTGCCTGATGTGCTGCAGTTCCTCCAGCAGTTTGTGTGTGTTGAGAGGTTGGGTTTAAAATTGGTGGGAGCTGCTCGAAGGGCCTATCCTGTGCTGTGTCTCTAAATCGATAAACCGATTACTATTTTGTATTTGCGGGGGGGGGGGGGGGGGAGGTTCTTACCTTGAAAATTCCAATCCAGTCGTTCTTATGGGGTGTGATCCTGGAGGTCAAGGTGTAATTGCATTTTACAGCAACGTCTCTCGTGTACTGCTTTTCGACGTTGATAGAGATTACTTGGGCGAAGGTGCTGGAGCACAGTGAAGAGGTGCCAGTCAATGACTCTTCGTTCATGGTGTCCAGACTGAGCAACAAAGAGAGAAACAAAATGTATTTAGCCACAATATCTGAGATCTCCTTCATAGGGGGAAAAAAACACCTTTATGATGCAAGACCACAGACGTAGGAACAGAATCAGGCCATTTGGGACTGCAGTTGGGAGGGTGAGTAGTTTCACATTCCTCAGTATACACATCACCGAAGATCTCACCTGGATTGTACACACCGGCTATGTGGCAAAAAAATGCACAACAGCCTCTCTTCCACCTCAGGTGACTGAAAAGAGGTTCGGCACGAGTCCCCAAATCCTCAAGACCTTCTGCAGGGGCACCATTGAGAGCATCCTGACTGGCTGTATCACCGCCTGGTACGGGAACTGCACCAACCTTGATTGCTGGTCACTGCAGAGAGTAGTACGGACAGCCCAGCACATCTGTGGATGTGAACTTCCCTCCATTGAGGACACTTACAGCAGCAGGTGCAGAAAGGAAGATCATTGGGGACACCAGTCACCCCCCCACCAACCATAAACTGTTTCTGCTGCTTGATTACCACAGCATTAAAGCCAGGATCAATAGACTACGGGACAGCTTCTTTCTTCAAACTGGTGGTGGCATCCGTTAGTCTCACAAGACCACGGATCCACCCTGGAAGGTTTCCAGGGCGCAGGCCTGGGCAAGGTTTTATGGAAGACCGGCAGTTGCCCATGCAGCAAGTCTTCCCTCTCCACGACACCGACGTTGTCCAAGGGAAGAGCAAGGGCCGATACAACTTGGCACCAGTGTCGTCACAGGAGTTGCCAGAATGAGGTTGAAGGCAGTGTCAGATTGCCTTAGGGACTCCAGCTCCGGATCTGTCCTCAGGATTTACTCTCGAAGCCTTACCCATGAGTGGGTATGGCTGCAAGGCAGCGGAGGTTTGAAAGCAGAGTTTTCCCTCTCTCAGATGGACTGCCTTCCCAGGCTGATGAACTCGATCTACCTGAAGCACCGGTTTTAAGGCGCCAGGACCTGCCTTTGCCCCTTCTCCTGTCAGTAGAAACAGTTCGGCTGGGCTTAGAGGCTAAGCCACACGAGAAGGCCAGGAGTTGAACTTGGTTGTCAGAGGCTATTTGAGTCACATGCCGTAAGGAGCACCTTTAGGTAGTGGGAGCTTGTCCCCATTGCCACTCCTCGGCTTGACAACCTTAGGAACCAAACTTCTTCAAACTATTAGACTTGTAAATTCACATGTCTGTACACTGCGATAGAGTCAAAGATTTTTACTCCCTCACGTTGTGGGATGGATGCAAGATTTAAATAGACGCAAATTAAATTCAAATTCAAATCTCCTCCACCATTCCATCGAGGCTGATAAGAACCCAAGAAATAGGAGCAGGAGTAGGCCATCTGGCTGTCAAGCCTGCTCCACCATTCAATAAGATCATGGTTGATCTGGCCATGGACTCATCTCCACGATCCTGACTTTTCCCCATAACCCTTAATTCCCCTGCTCTGCAAAAATCTATCCAACCTTGTCTTCAATATATTTACTGGGGTAGCTTCCACTGCTTCATTGGGCAGAGAATTCCACAGATTCACCACTCTTTGGGAAAAGCAGTTTCTCCTCATCTCTGTCCTAAATCTACTCCCCCGAATCTTGAGGCCATGTCCCCTAGTTCTAGTCTCACCTATCAGTGGAAACAACTTTCCTGCCTCCATCTTATCTATCCCTTTCATAATTTTATGTGTTTCTATAAGATCTCTTCTCATTCTTCTGAACTCCCGTCCCAGTCCCAGGTGACTCAATCTCTCCTCAAAATGTATTATCCCCCTCAGCCCCATTCCCCTGCCTCCTCCTTGTATCTTTTGACACCCTTGCTATTTACAAGACAGGTGACGGCAGCCATTATCAATACTCTTCAGAGATTATCTGCCTGGCATCAGTGGTCGCATAACCAGGACTTGTGATCTGCACCGGCTGTTCATATGACCATCCACCACCTGCTCCTGTGGCTTCATGTGACCTAGATCTGGGAGGGTGGGGGGGGGCTAAGCAGGTGCTACACCCTGCCCAAGGGTGACCTGCAGGCTAGTGGAGGGAAGGAGTACCTTACACCTCCTTTGGTAGGGACGTATCTCCACCCGCCACCCGGAAGGCGGCAGTGGCAAATTACTTCTGAGGAAAAATATGCCAAGAACAATCATGGTCAAAGACCATGATTCTGTGAAATGAATTCCATAGATTCATCACCCTCTGCCAAAAGAAATTCCTTCTCATCTCTGTTCTAAAGGGAGGACCTTCTATTCTGAGGCTGTGCCCACCATGTTCACTCTGTCGAGGCCTTTCACTATCTGACGGGTTTCAGTCAGATCCTCCCGTCTCAACTCTGGCAAGTACAGGCCCAGAGCAGAGTATTCCAATGCTCCTCACACGTTAACCTTCCATCCCTGGGATCATGCCCGTGAACCTCCTCTCTAATGTCAGCACATCCTTGCTCAGATAAGGCTCCCAAAATTGCTCACAATACTCCAAGTGAGGCCTCACCAGTGCTCTATAAAGCCTCATCATCACATCCTTGCTTTCGTATTCTAGTCCTCTCGAGATGAATGCCCACATCACATTTGCCTTCCTCCCCGCTGACACATCCAGCAATGGTAATCCTGTGCGAGAACTCCTAAGTCCCTCTGTACATCGGGTTTTTAAATTTTCTCCGTTTCGAAAATAGCCCATGCCTTTACTCCTTCTACCAAAGTGCATGTCTGTACACTTCCCGACACTGCATTCCACCTGCCACTTCTTTGTCCGTTCTCCTAATCTGTCCAAGTCCTCCCTGCTTCCTTAACACCACCGGCCCCCACCACCCATCTTTGTATTGTCCACAAACTTGGCCACAAAGCCAGCAGTTCTGTCATCCAGGGATGAGAGGTGAGGGAAGGATCTGAACACAGGGACTGCTTTTAAAAAAAAATTATCAAATCTGATCCTCATTTATCACCAAAGAAAATGAGACCAACTTAGATCAGTCTGTGCAAGGAAAGAAATTCAAACACAAGTGACATGAAAGGGAATGAAAAAGAAATTACAGGGAACAAACTGTTTAAAACAGCCAGAAACACTGCAGCAGACCAGCATTTAAGATGGACAATGGTGGCAGACAGGATCTCATGAAAACCTGACATTCTCCTGACGTTAATCATTCGGCATCTATTCAGTCAAAAAGTTGGGACTAGGAATCAGACACAGTTTCTCATATTGAGAACAACAGATCTTACAACACACAAGGTGTACATTATATATGTGTGTGTTTATATATATATATAGAGAGAGAGAGACAGACAGACAGACAGACAGACAGACACACACACACACACACACAGAGCGAGGGAGGTTAAAAATTTGCAGAACACTAGTAATTTTACATATTGTACTGCACTGTAGCCACACAAAATAAAACAAGTTTCATGACATATATGAGTGACGATAAACCTGATTCCGATGTGGGTCTCCATTGTGGACTGAGAGTGGGAAGGGGGGCAGGGAGAGGGGAATCATGGTTGGGAAAAGGGTGGGAGTGGGAAGCATCAGAGAGACATTCTGTCATGATTGGTAAACCAATTGTTTGGAATCAAATGACCTTGCCTGGTGTCTCAGGGCCGGGTGTGTCGGTACCCCCGCGAGACACACCTTCTCTGCCACCTGTCCCCACACCTCTACGGCGGTATTCCACACGCAAAATTCCCAACATCCCTTTGCTCCCGCCGGATTTAAAAGCACGCTCTCAGTGCACGTTGACAAACACAGTACTGCGTGCAGAAGTCTTGGGCACTCCAACTATATACAGGTGCCCGAGATGTTTGCACAGACTGTAAACAGCAGAATTAAGCCATTCAGCCCATCGAGTCTGCTCTGGAAGAGGAGAGAAAACAGGGGTACAGTTAAGCAGCGATAGGATCAATGTTCAGTCTGTGATACAACAAAAGGGTGTACATTTCATGGTGTGCCCAACTTGCTGGAACACAGATGGAAAAATCATACAACTCCCATGAACGGAAAATCCACCAGGGTGGGGCAGAAAAATCTGTTAGCAGTAAAATTATATCCCAACAACTGCCCAACACATTAACCAAAGAGAAAAAATGAAATGTCCAAATCACTTCTACTGTTTTTGTTTGGGGGAGATAGAGGAAGGGGGGGGTTGTGGATTGATGTTCAATCTGACGTTTCTGTGTGGACAATCAGTTAGTTTTTGTGAGAGGGAGGGGATTTGGGAGGGGTTTGGGATTTGATGTTCAATCTGACGTTTCCCTGTGGACGATCTGTTAGTTTTTGTGTGAGTCAGGGGATTGCGGGGGAAGTTGGGGTATATGCCTAAGACATTTGCACAGTACTCTTCATATAAGTTGACTTGTAAATTTAATTGTTTATAGTATTTATTTTAAATAAATTAAATATGTCGTGCAGAAAGAGAGCAAAAACGGTGAGGTAGTGTTCATGGGTTGATGGTCCGTTCAGAAATCTGATGGCAGAGGGAAAGAAGCTGTTCCTGAATCGCTGAGTGTCTGCCTTCAGGCTTCTGGACAGTAGCAATAAGAAGAGGCCATGTCAGAGCAGATTCAGCAGGATGCTGCCTGGTTTAGAGAATATGCATTATGATCAGAGATGAAGGGAGCTAGGGCTTTACGCTTTGGAGAGAAGGAGGATGAGAGGAGACATGATAGAGGTGTACAAGATAATAAGAGGAATAGATAGAGTGGATAGCCAGTGCCTCTTCCCCTGGGCGCCACTGCTCAATACAAGAGGACATGGCTTTAAGGTAAGGGGTGGGAAGTTCAAGGGGCATATTAGAGGAAGGTTCTTCACTCAGAGAGTGGTTGGTGTGTGGAATGCACTGCCTGAGTCAGTGGTGGAGGCAGATACACTAGTGAAGTTTAAGAGACTACTAGACAGGTATATGGAGGAATTTAAGGTGGGGGGTTATATGGGAGGCAGGGTTTGAGGGTCGGCACAACATTGTGGGCCGAAGGGCCTGTACTGTGCTGTACTATTCTATGTTCTATCTCCTGGGTGATGGATGTCGATGTTCCCACATCACAATAGTGGCTGCACTTCAAACGTAAGCTGCAAAGAACCACCGACACTTCTAGACCGACCGCCATCCAACCACCATTCCCGTGGGCTCAACTGTCAAACTGCTGGACATCAGTTCCCAGTTGTGTCGGCGTGACCGGGGGTGGCTGATCAGGATCCTGTCAGGGCTCTCAGTCTTTTCTC